>NC_053027.1:217506659-217540168 GCF_003073215.2 Triticum urartu
AATATTCTACCTAAACTGTTTGAATAGAGACAACCTATTCACTCAAGGATTCCGGGGAGCAAGATGCAAGGAAAAGGACTAAAATGCTGGGGGTAATGTAAGTTCCAATGTAGAAAAACTTGCCATTTTCATATTCTTTGGTAAACACATATTGTACTCGAGCAATAAAATCATTTCTACATAATCGAAGGTTTGAATCTTCTCCATTATTAGATGAATATAAAAAAATTGTCAGTGTCATTTATATAGAATGCAAATAAGCAACTCCATGGACCCATAAAATAATTGTAAGTAATGAATTCCATATAACAACAGAAAATTTGAACAACAATCTTTGTAAGTAAAAGATTTCATTTAATAATAGAAAATTTCTTCCACCAGGCAAGAACTGCTTGAACAAGCCCCTCCTCCTCAAGCTCTTAAAAGTTTGAAGTATTCCTGTGCTTCATCTCAGCCAAATGCACTACTATACTCCATTAACTCAAGCAAGGAGAGTATAAAAGAATATGTTCCATCAATGTTCTTCTAATTTGATGTAAATAAGAAATAATGTTAGAAGTACATCGGTCCTTGATTTACTTGTCTTAGCTAGGGTAACTTAAGTTCTAATAGATGTATTGATGAACTGAAATAGATCAAGTTTGCCTTTTTCTGCCGGTTGGTGATCTATTGCTTCTGTATCTTATTGTATACAATTCAAAGGATGCAGAAATTGTGAACTTGAGACTGAGAAACCATTTAGTCGATTGGATATTGTTTGACACCAAACACGGATTGGGTACTTACCGCAATCTCTTGTAAGAGGGCTACTAACAACAAAGTGAGCGTAATGCAACATAAGATTCGTATGCATACAGTCTACTGCAAATATATAATTCATGGATAGAAAAGTACAACAAAGCAAAAGAATGCAATGCCTGGAGCTAAATCTATCACTTTTAGGCTTTTAGCACATAGTTTTTATTTGTTGTTCTCTAATCATCTATTACTACACCTTGTGTCTCCACAAACAACCAATTTTTGCTAAAATTGACAGTACAAAAGTAGAACAATGGCTTAGTCTAGAGGGGAGCTTAGGGGACTTCGGTGTGCCAGATTTGCAGCTACTACTCAAACTTGCTCTGGACTAACATTTCCATCACAATCCACACACTCTTTCCTTCCCCAAGAGAAAACGTAGAAGCTATTAAATAAGTTTAGTTGTGCTTTATATGCTTGGATACACACATCATGAAACTGGTATATACACCATACCATGCTACACATTATTTCTCCTTTATCCCTTTCATAATTTAAGCTTCAAAGAAATAGCCAATCAAAAGATATTGAAAATGTCAATATGTTGGTTGGAAAAAATTGCCAGAATATCTGCTAGTAGCAATAAAAAGACGGATAGATAACTAAGAACTAAATAAATGGTAAGCCACTAAGCATGGATGTGATTTTCAACCAAGCCCAATAACGTGGCCTAAATTAAGCAAAAGAGCCTCTGTCAATACTACATTACCTCTTCAAGCAAACATTTCAGAGTATCCGACGTGATGAAAACAAATACTGCAACAGTCCAACTATGCTTTAAAAATGGAATCATGACTGACTCGATGAAAACCTGTAAAGATAATTAATCAATACAATCATTTTTGCTTTCAGACTCAATAGGGAAATGAGTTAGCATAATGGAATCAGTAAGCAGCAACACGAAGAAGACCAAGTTTTAGAGTAATTTAGAGCTCTCCACAATCTTAATTTTAAAGATTATTCAACAAACAACTACAAGAAAATTAGGGAAACCATCGGCCACTCTTCAATCACCAATTGTGAACATGCAAACAATTCTTCAGCTCACATGCATAGACTGGGTCGAGAGGACACATGAACTTCAATGGTGAGGAGACAATCTATGTTACCCTAGATGAGAAGGTGGGTCATGGTGAGCAGGGCATGAACTAAAGGTTGCAGTCCTGCTACATGGTGCCCTCCATCAGGGCGAGGAGTGAGGAGATTAGCACAACTCAAACAAATTGTAACAGTATCATCATCTTAGCATCTTCAACCAATCGAACACTAAAAAATAGAACCAAGCAAGAGAATCTTTATGAAGTAATGTAATTAACAGAAAATAACATTAATATATAAGCAGCAAAATTATCTCCATTATTTGTTCTATGTGAGCTAAGCAACAGCAGCACACACATCCCAAAATTGCATCGTTACGAATAGCCAGAGAATTAATTAAGAAGAACATAAGAAGTAGACAACGTCGCAGGCGCCAATGTCATTGTAATCTACCACCCACTGTGCATATGGATAGCAGCTTATGTGTGTCCCCTCCACTGCCTCTCCTATGAGAAAACTAAAAATAGTCATGTACTCAGGTTTAGTCAGTAAGGAAATGGAAAGTAGAAGCATACTGTGTCTGATTCATTATACATGTCTCTGAGTCTTTCAGCAATGTTAGAGCACTGATCCTTGTATCTTTCTTTAGCAACATTAAAATTCAGACTTGTGTATAAAGCAAGCCAATTATAGGATATAACATAACATCAGCTGAATAAATAAGCAGAATACAAAAATGAACTTTATAAGGAAAATTCAGTGTAACATATACTGTGTTTTATCTATCTGGCTATTTAAATAATTGTAGAACTTATATTTCTTTGTGTACTCCTACAAATAATCTGTGTACCTAGAAATTAATATAATCATTTTGTTGCATGTATATGAACACAAATTAAGACTACAACAAAAATATACCCCACACACGGCAAGCAAGCAGCATCACGCAGAAAGCAAGCCATCCAGAGGGGCGCATGTGGTTGGCTCCTCCTGCTTGTCCAGATTAGACATGGCATGTGTCAGGAAGTGATGCAGGAGATTGGGAAGCATACCACGCAGAAAGGGGAGGTCGGGGGGTGGCACGCAGGTGCAGGTGAGCCGCTGGAGTGGGAAGCGACAACAGAGTGGCGGCGATGTTGGCCACGGGAGCCAGGCAGACAGGTCTGACGGCTGGCCGAGCGCGCAGGGAAGAAGTTGTTGGTGAGGAAAACGGCAGGGTTGGGGGAACCAATCAGAGGTCGAAGCAACAGGGAGGAGTCCCGGCGGCACCGTGGTAGCAGGGGTGGCTGGAGCCGGCAACGGCTGTGGCGTCGAGTGTTGTCGCTGATGGAAGGCCACGGGGTGGGCACTTGGGGTAGGGCTAGCTGGTTGGCGTGCCGGATGAGTAGGCGGATAAGTAGGGGCCGGCGGTGCGCGGCAGCGTGGCAGAGGGTGAAGGTGCGTCGGCGGAGTTGGCGGTGAGGCGGCGGTCGGCGGCGCGCTGGAGGTGACATGGGATCAGGAATTCAGAGGCAGGGGTGCGTTTTTTTTCTTTTTTTCTCTCGCTCATACCGGTTCAGGATCAATGAGTTTTATATGGATTGCGGGTTGATTTTCATAAAAGTCAAGGGTTGTTTTGCAAAACTGCCACGACGGTGAACCCGGAGACTCAATCCGTGCTTTATTATTACGGAGAGATTATACTATGCTCTATAATTAATTAAAGGTAGTATCATACACTAGTATCAAATATACTGTATATTCATGATACTAGTATATGCCACTCTCCACTATACTCGTAATCCCTTACCATGGAAAAAAATTGGAGCCGAAACGAAACTAATGTTTTCATTCGAACAAAAATATGATGTTAGGTAATGTAAATGTTTTCAAAGAGCACATGGTTCCCTCATGAAAGCCATGTGTCCACTAAACCTTGGCCGATGCACCCCCCCCTCTGCCACGCGCGCGATCTGAGTCGTGCGTTCTGATTGGCCAGAACCCAAACCCCACGGATCGTACGTCTGCATCGTTGGATACTCCTTGATCGAACGGCGATCCTCATCCCTTTCGACAGCACATGTAAATGTTTTCAAATAGCCCCTCCCAAAAAATGTTTTCAAATAGCACACAGTTCACACACGAAAGCCGTGTGCCTACCAAACCGTGGCCGATGCCCCCCTTTGCTACGTGCATGATCTGAGTCATGCGTTCTGATTGGCCAGAACCCAAACCCCATGAATCGTATGTCTGCACCGTTGGATGCTCCTAGATCGAATGGCAATCCTCATCCCTTTCGACAGGAAATGCAGTCCGGCTAGGAATTGATTTACATGCCAACATGCACGGTAAATGCCAAAAAATGCCTTACATATAGCACACGAGACCTGAAATGCGCCAGTAAATCAAACCTGTGGTAAAATTGTGATTGGTTTACGTGGGGAAATTTTAGAGGCGAAACGATGGACTCACGTCTTCATTTCAAAATTAGTACGTCTTCATTTCAAACGAAATTATTTTGTTTGTGCACACGAGCGCTTAGAGGCAACCATTTGCATAGGTCTTTTCACGTGTGCGGCGACCAGGGAAATTTTTCACCCTTTTCACCTAGGCCGCCAACACCCGGAGTCCCCAACACCCCCCCATCGTCTGCCCGTGTTTCACTCAACTAGTCCACCCAATCTCCTTCGCCGGCTCCCCCCTCCCTCAGATCCACAGCAGAACCCTCTCCGGTGCTGCCGTGCTCACCCCGGCTGTGTGCCCGCTCTTCAGCATCAAGCCTACCTCCACTTCCGTTCCCAACACGCGGAGGCCCGCGCCTCACCGTCTTTATTTGCTCGCCAGCCACCCTTGAGCATATCGATGCAGTAACCCTTGCCTCTCCTGTGGTCCGGCCGGGTTTGCATTAAGAAGCCTGTTAGTTACTGCTCTCCATCACGGTGAGGCATATTTCCTCGCAATCCCTCTTCCAATTTTGTTCCGTATGTTCCCAAATTGGCTATAAAATAATGGAGAGCATATATATGTTCATTATCTAGCTTCCTTACTACATATAACTTGTATTTGTTCCAATAAGTTACTGCCTATTTACAGATCGCGGGCGCCTGAGTCACACAAACTTAACAAATTAGCCGTACATTTTCTAAATTATTGCATGGCATGTTTAAAAAGCTTGATACCAAGTTGTTAGTTTTATGCGTATCCTCCTTTCCTGAGTTTCGCATGTGTTCTCTGTAGATTCCGAGTAGCAGTGACAACACTCATTCAGGCCATGTATCTTCATATGATTCGGACAACCCTATGTCTTCAGCAGATTGTGAGGGATCAAGTAGTCTTGAACGGGATAGAGCTACAGCAATTACCCTTCCAGTCGGGACACGGAGGAACGCTCCAAGGAAGCCCACACACCAGCCTAAATGTGTATATGAAGTAACGAGATTGATTTAAAGTCTGGGGCTCCAACTAAACCAGATAAAGCACGCTTGAGGTTCAGGAGTGTGTGTGGATTTGTTGCCAGGGCAAGGCTCAACATTAATCTGTTGGGGTTTTGGAAGGCTGACATAGAAACACGGCGAAGGACAGTCTGGGAGATCATGGATCACTTCAACGTTCTAGAGCAGTGGAGAATGCAGGTGGAACACGCTTCACAGAAGAAGGCTAGGGATGCTTGGAGAAACTGGAAGCACGTGTTGTACAAGAAGTACTTGAGTGAAGGCAAGGACCCAATCCCCGTGTCGTGGATTTGTCATGGCAGATATCCTCGTGAAAGGACTTAGTCATGGAGCCATCGCTACGGGTTAGCTCGAAGGGGTTAAACCGGACAAAGGGACACGGGAGTTTATACTAGTTCGGCCCCTTCGATGAAGGTAATAGCCTACGTCTAGTTGTGATTGGTATTGCTATGGGTTCGAAGGCCAGGGAGCGAATCCGCTTTGTGTGGCTCTCGAGTTGTTGTTCTCTCTCCTTGAACCGCCACCGGGTCACCCCTTTATATACTCAGGAGGAGCCCGGCCGGTCTACAGAGTCCTGAGGCTGGTTCATACAAGTATTCGCCTCGGTCTCCTCTTTCCTATCTTATAATACAAGTTTATACAATCATGGCGGTTTACTACCATGGGCCCTAAATCGTCTGCGGGCTCTGGGCCTCTATGCCTTATCCGTAAAGCGCCATCTTCTGGGTTTCCTTGGGCTTCAGCATAGGTGAAGGTGAACCGGCCCCTCCTGGGCGGTTTACCCTTAATGGTTATATCCTCAACATTAGGCCCCAGATTGATTTGAACCTGTTCATGTCAATCTTCAATCCTTAGAAAATCTACCTCACTTTCTGACAATTCTCGTAAACCGCCATATTGTCTTCTCCCTGTGAACTTTGGTGAACCTCCATGACGTCATCTTCTGTCACTGCAGTAAATCATTGTGACATCATCCCTATATAAAAAGATTTATGAAGATTCCCTTCTCTTTAATTAATTCCCGAAGATCGAGGCGGCAACTACATCCTCTTTTGCCGCTCCCGACTCCTCGATTTTTGCGCCTGCTATTTTATTCCACTTCCCTTATAAATAAGACCGGGGCGCCTTCCATTTCCCCCCTTTCCTATTCGCATCGACTTCCTCCTCGCGACCCGAAGACCTCAAGCATCGCCGCCGCCGCCGTCGTCGATCTTCCAGTCTGCACCAACTAGGCCGTCGCATCACCCTGTTCGTACCAGATCTCTTAAGATACTCCACCGTTGCGTGTCTCTGGTAAATACTCCTTCCCTTTACTTGTTAAATCTGCATTAGGGTTTCGAAGTTTCTTCGGTGTTCGTCAGTGTTCATCAGTACTTTCTCTGCTTTTCCTTTAGCATCATACTGAATCTAGCTTTGCGCCGATGCGTGCTGGATCTGTAGCTTTAATCTTGATAGTTTCCCCTTGCGGCTGGATCTGTAGCTTTAATCTACTGTACTACAGCATCTTACTGTTCTTGTATAAATCCTTATCTGAACCTTCTCTGTTCTGTTTAACACCATTGTAAGACTCAGAACAATTTGTTTTTCGAACAATGGTATATCCAAAATTATATCACCATCTTGTGAAACTTGTTTCCGTAACACTTAACAAATTTTCAGATTGGGTTCTGCCTCCCAAGGGCGGTTTATCCTTTAGTATTGATAATCCGTCATATGTCATTAGCCCTCTCTTAAACCGCCATCTAGACTTGACCAACAATGCCCGGTTCACTTCATACGTATATCTTGAATTGCCGGTTTAACATTTGACAAACACATATGAACCGCCAATCGTAAACTGTCCATTTTCCTTTTACAGACTTTGTAAGATGACAAAGCAATTTGCTGCTTGTAACTGGGTTCCATCTCGGATCACAGAAACGCAAATCAATGAATATGTCACCACAGGTGCTTTAGCTTCAAAAAAATGTCCTCCATTGGTGAGTTCCTGGCCCTGAGTGCCCTCCTGAGCCTCAAGATGGAGAAGTAATTGTGTTCATGCAACATCTAGCTCGAGGTTTTAGTCCTCCTAGATCAAAAAATTTCCGGGATGTTCTTGCCAGGTTCCAACTTCATCCTCAAGATATTGGACCAAATTCGGTGTCCAACATATGCGATTTCCAAGTATTCTGTGAGGTTTACCTGCAAGAAGAACCAACTGTCGACCTTTTTCAAGATCTCTTTCACTTAAACCGCCGGACTGAATTTTCTGATGGACCAAATACTGAACTTGGTGGTGTGTCGATCCAAAAGAGGAAATAGGTTCAATTTCCTCACGCCAAACTTCACAGCCATCCAAAAGACTGGAACCAAACCTGGTTCTACTGTCAGAATACTGCCCCTGCTAAACAAAATCCTTTACCGGGCTACCATCCACACCGGCTCATCAATAATCACCCTTTACCTCAGAGATTGTCTGCCAAAGACCAACAAGCCTATGCACCTCAATTCGCTAAACTCCGGGCTTTCCTTGCCAACGCTTTAACTGGTGTTGATCTCGTCCGCTGTTGGATTTCATGGTGCATTCTTCCTTTAAGCCGCCGGCCCGGACTAATGTTTGAATATACCGGCAACATCAATGATCCACAACGGTTTAATGAAATAAAACTAACTGACGATGAAGTCACTGAAGGTGTAAAGAAAATACTTGACGAACCGCTCACCGTATGTACTCAAATTGGTTTGTGTCCTTTTTATACCTCCAACAAACCGCCGGCGGTAAAGATTTTAACCTTGTACTTTTCCTGATCCTTCTCCGCTTTAACACTGCTATAATAACCCTTTGTGCAATCTCATAGGCCAGTAGCTCCTTCTGGAAAAGGAAATCTCAAGACAAAGCGGCTAAGGCTCCTCGTGTTAAGACCAAGGTCATCAAGAGAGCTGCCAAAAAGAAAACTGCTGAGTCTTCGGAACCACCAGAGGATGTCAGTGACTCGACTGAAGAGGTGAAGTTTGACTCCCTTGACTTCTATTTATATATTTTACTGATAATGATTACTCCCAGGATGACGCGGAGGCCAGCCATGCAGATCATGTTGAGGTAATTTGTCTTTCTGACTCAGAACTTGTGCCGGTTCAATGATTTCGCCGTGCAGTTCAGAAAGTGAAATGCTCTCACCCTGTTGCTCATTTGGATCAAAAACTTTCTTTGAAGACACAGTAAACCGAAGGGCATCGCACAACCCGGCACAGTGGTCAACAGGTCACTTCTTCCGGTTTACCTCATACACCAAACCGGAAACGTCGTCCAGAGGTTGCTTCTTCTCCTGAAAAACATTATCTTTTGAGAGGTTTCTTCTGATGCCCTCTCAATCCATCTGATTCAAACTACTAGGTATCTTCTAATTCATCCAGCGGTTCATCAACCACTCAGCTGCCTCCACTGAAAACCGTCCCTGGGTAAGCATACAGCCCTCCCTTCTCCTTCATAATTCGGTTAATCATGCTAATCCTTGTTTTTAATATTAGTGCTAAAGCTCGTCTGAGTAAGAAGGCCAAGACCAGTGCCCCTACCGGCGAAGTTGAACCGGAGAAAACTCCTAAAAATCCTGATAAAAATCTTGATAATATCATGGATGATTCTGTCCCGCCGGAGCCAACTAACAACGCTAATCCACCGGAAGCTGATCCGGCCGCATATGATGGCACCTCAAGTTCACATGCTATACCTGCAAGTCCGGTTGTTGATCCACTGAGGTCAACTGCTAATCCTCCAAGCCCTGCTACAACTCCTAACCCAGCCAAAGATGATGACGTTATTGTTACTGGCACTGCTTATACCGCTCCGGGCAATCCAGTTACCTTGGCAAAACATACCGCCAACGATGAGTTTACTTCTATGGGAAAGAGGAAGATGGAAGTTGACTTGTCAAAATATGCTAATCTTTCTGCCTAGGATCTTCATTCCGGATTCTTGAACCGACTTTATACAAACCGAAATAATGAGGCTGACTTGGTAAATCTAATGAAGGAACGCTATGAGGTAAACATTTTCATCCTTATCTTTGTATTTTCACTGCCTTGTATCCTGTAGCCCCCAAGGGCCGGTTTAGCTTGTAAAGACAAACCGGGACTTTTGAACTTCCAAACTGCACATTGTTGACTTTTAAGTTTTTTAAACAAATACACATTAGCCCCCAAGTTCCAGGATTGAAACTTGTATTAATCCTCGGGACTTTGAATAAGCAGTAGGAAAGAAGCAATCCGCATTAGCCGCCAAGTGCCAAGTGTAGAACCAGTTGTATGCTTGGGACTTTTGATAAAATATTGATATGCTCCTCTGATTGTGGCAGGCTGACATAAACCATCAATGGACGCAGATTGCTGATCTTCAAGAGA
This sequence comes from Triticum urartu, assembly GCF_003073215.2. Lineage (NCBI taxonomy): Eukaryota > Viridiplantae > Streptophyta > Magnoliopsida > Poales > Poaceae > Triticum > Triticum urartu. The sequence goes on from NC_053027.1 coordinate 217,516,304, forward strand.
GTATCAAATCTCATCAAGAAGAATCTTCTAAGGCCAAAGATGAACTTCGAGCCGCTTTAACTTCCATGGAACGACTGAAGGAAGAATTCAAGACTGAACGTGCCAGTTGGGACACTGAGAAGGGTACATTACTGAAACGGGCTGAAGACGCCGAGTCTGCTCTTAAACCTGTGGCAGAAGAACTTTCTGGGTTGAAGCGTCAAGTGAACGCCATGACTTCTGCAGTATTTGGTAAGTACTCCTATCAAGGCATCTGAAATATCCATCTTGTAAGGTGCCGGTTGAAATATGAAATTCTTAAACCGTTGCAGGTAGCCGCATTACTCATCTGGGCTCAGATGTATGGATGAAGCTGAAAGCAGCATATATTCTGCTTGAACAACTATAAGCTGGTGCTCAACGTGTTATCTGCGCAGCATCCTATGACAATCCGGCCCCAACACTGATCAAGGACACTCTGGCAAGGCTATCCATGGCACTAGCACAGATAGAAGAGGTAAAGCGATCTACTGCCAGGGCTGGCGCTTTGTTGGCACTTACCCGAGCCAAAGCGTGGATAGTCGACTTGGATCCGGCTGACCTTGCCAAAGGCTTTCCAAGCACACAAGAAAACGGGGCAGATTTTGATGATGAAGCCCTTAAAAAAGTGACAAGGGAAATGCGTCCTCTGGCGAGTCAGCTGGCAGAAGATGCTAACTTGACTGTTCACCGGTCTTATTATGATGCCAACAACAAACGGGTTAACACTGTTATGCCGGAGGCACAAAATCTTATTCCGCGAATCCGTAAGCACACTTATGCCCCTGACATTGATCCGTCAGAACTTATCAGTGAAGAAGCTATCTTTCAGGCCTTAACCCGGATTGACTGGACCACCACAAACTTCCAGCCGCTAGGTGGGGAGGAGGAGGCTGATCCGACGCCAAATGACCCATCAACTTCGCATCAACATGGTAATGAGACTTGATGCGGCAATCAGAGTGATGCTCCAGAAACCTTGTTCTGTTGGGAACACCATACTTTGGGCCTTCAAGCGCCTTGTAATGGGCTAGTGAAAATACTTTAATCCGTTGCCATCGTGCACTGGGATACACTTTGCGTTGATTCGTCATGATAATTTTGGTACTGGCTTATGTATTTTCACAATATTATGCAATCCCTGTGTCTGCATAAGAAAAATCTGTGATACAAACATTGCTGTTTGGTTTACCAATTGTCATTTGAAGAAGGGTGAAAACCCAACTTCCACCATGCCATGCTGGTATATATATGATATAGAACCAGGTTGTGATGAACATCGGCCGATTGCTGGACACAAGGTGTCAAAGCCAGACCGGTTTTGAAGGATGCCGGGTTACCTTTAATTGTATGCTTTAACAGAAGATCCATAAGCCATGCCGGGATAAGAAACACTGGTTTAACATAAACCTTACGAAAAACAAAAACTTGGCAAAAAGCAAACAAAAACAATGTGTTGACACACGAACACGTCACGTGCAAACAAAAACAATAAACCTGGAAACTTGCCTCGCAATCTTCCGTCCATTTAAACTTGGTATCCTTCTTCAATAACTCGGTAATTGGTTTTGCAATCTTGGAAAAAATCTCAATGAATCTCCAGTAGTATCCTGCGAGTCCAAGAAAACAGCGGATCTCGCTAACTGAAGTGGGTGCTAACCATTCAGTAACTGACTGAACCTTGCTAGGATCTACTACTATACCTTCTCCTGATATAACATGTCCAAGGAATCCGACTTCCTTCAACCAAAACTCGCATTTGCTGAACTTGGCATACAAGTGATGTTCCCTGAGTTTCTCGAGAACTAAACGCAAATGCTCCTTGTGATCCTCTTCATTCTTCGAGTATACCATAATATCATCAATAAACACCACAACAAACTTGTCCAAATATTCCATGAATACCTTGTTCATCATGCTCATGAAATAGGCAGGGGCGTTAGTCAGTCCAAACAACATGACCGTATACTCGTATAATCCGTACCACGTGGTGAATGTTGTCTTTGTTATATCCTTCTCTCGAATCTTCAACTGATGGTATCCTGATCGTAGATCGATCTTCAAAAACAGTTTAGCTCCTAGCAGCTGATCAAACAGATCATTGATCATCGGCAGTGGGTACTTGTTCTTGATCGTCACTTCATTCAAGGCACGATAATCGACAACCATTCTTAGGGATTTATCCTTCTTCTCAGCCAGAAGCACTGGGGCTCCCCAAGGTGATGAACTCCTTCGAATGTATCCTTTCTCCAATAACTCCTTGATCTATTTCTTAATTTCCTCTAGATCATTCACGGGCATCCGATAGGGTCTCTTGGATATTGGCCCTGTCCCTGGCAATAGCTCTATCAAAAACTCGATGTCTCGATCCGGTGGCATGCCTGGTAACTCCTCTGGAAAAACATCCAGGTAATCCTTCACTATAGGCACTTCCTCCTGAACAACTCCCGTGAGAGTATTCACTTGGCTCCTCCTAGGCACACGCCTAGATACATACTTAATCCTTTTTCCCTCCGGAGTGGTGAAATAAATCGACTTACTAGCACAGTCAATGCTTCCTTCATACTTTGACATCCAGTCCATGCCTAATATCACATCCAATCCTTGTGACTCCAAAATAATTAGGTCAGACGGAAAAACATGGGTGCCAATGGTTAGGGGTATCTGGTCGCACCATCGACTAGCCATATACTCTACTCCAGGTGAACTCACTAAGAGAGAGGTCCTAAGGGTTTGGGTTGGTAGTTTAAACGTATCCACAAATCCCCTTGATCTGTATAAATGCGATGCACCAGTATCAAATAGAACAAGAGCGGTAAATGACTTAACCAAGAACTTACCTATTACCGCATCCGGCTGCTCTTCAACCTCCTCCATGTTAATGTGGTTCACTTGTCCTTTGTTGAATGGATTGGGCTTCTTCCCAGTGCCCCATTTCCGTTTCCATTCTTTCCTTCAGGGCACTCCGGGGCATAGTGTCCAGTCTTCCCGCACTTGAAGCAAGTAACATGACTTAGATCTCTTTTGGCGGGTGTGGCTGGATTGAGGCGGTTCTGATTGTTATTGGCTCTGTTCCCATTCCCATTCTTAGTACCATTGTGGTTATGCGATCCTCCTCCGGTGTGGTTATGACCTCCATGGTTATGAACAAGTCCTCCCGGGTTCGGGGTTAGGCGAGGCTTCTGCTGAGCTCCTGAGTTATACCTCCCTCGTCCATACTTCCTCTTACGGCTCTCAATCTGCTGCTACTTCCCTTCAATCATAAGAGCCTTATCCACCAACTCCTGGTAGTTGTTGAAGGTTGGTACCATCAACTGCATACTCATCTCATCATTCAGCCCTTCCATAAATTTCTCCTGCTTCGCGGCATCTGTGGCCACATCATCACGGGCGTAGCGAGATAGCTTGCTAAACTCATCCACGTACTGAGCCACAGTATGGTTCCCCTGGCGTAAGTTGTGAAACTCACGCTTCTTCAGATTCATGGCTCCAGTTGAGACATGGGCTGTACGGAAAGCTTGCTGAAACTGGTCCCAAGTGACGTTGGCTATTGGGAAAGTGGTCGTGTAATTCTCCCACCATGAGGCTGCTGGTCCATCCAATTGATGTGTGGCAAAGCGCACCTTCTCAGCACCTGTGCAACCTGCGGTGGTCAACTCCCTTCCAATACGGCGTAGCCAATCATCAGCAACTATAGGCTCAGTGCTACTGGAAAACACCGGTAGCTGTAACCTTAGAAAATGGGCTAGGTTGTCCACTGGCGGCGGGTTGTTGTTGTTGTTGTTGTTGTTGTTGTTGCCCTGATTCTGAACTAGCAATTGCATCAAGGTGTTCTGCTGTTGGATCCACTGAGTGAGCTCCGGCGGAAAGGCAAATCCGGGGTCACGTCTCGGAGGCATCAGATGGGTTTAGATGGAAGAGATTAGAATAGAATGAGGTCTAATCAGAAAGCACTACCCATATGCACATGAGACAAACACAATCACTTTACTCAATCAATCAAGCAAGGGCATACAAGCGGTCTAGAACTATCACAAAAGTGCTCAACTACTACTGAATACACGGGGATACTACTAATCATTGGGTAGTCATCTAGAAATTTTGATCAGTGGAAGACTCCATGATATCTGCTCCAGCTTCGTCTTCAAAGTCATCATCACTAGGTTCGGAGTCGGTGTCGTCGATGATGATGTAGTCCTTCAAACGAATCTCGTTGGGTTCTTCATCTTCTTCTACTGGTGTGGGGTCTCTCATGAATATCCGATCTTCTTAATTAGGTCGTCATTCTTCTCCAGTAGTGTCGCAATTTCCTCCTCATATCCATCGCGTGTAGACTTAAGTTCTTGTTCCAGCTCGATGATCCTTGTCTTCGCCTTCTTCAAATCTATCCTGTCTGCGCACATCTGATTCTCCTGACATCGAATGTGTTGGTTTAACTCCTGGATGAAATCTGTAATTGATCTATCCTTCCTGGTGCTGATCATCTCCCATTGCTCGTCTCGGTGCCCACATATCTGGTAGATAGTGTCCTTAAGATCCTTGTGATATACTTCTCAATGCGTCTCATGGTGATGTGAGCTGCCATACTCTTTCCTAAACTCCAGGTTGGTGCGTCGAAGGAAAATTCTATAGGTTTAGTGACTGGCGTGAAGGTCCTTCCTGGAACTTGAACTTGTATCATCCATCGCTCCTCTTCAGGCAAAGTGGCGTTGTAGGTCCCAGTGAAGCTTGGTATTCCAATGTTCAAGTACCTAGTGACTTCCCTCAAGTGTCGTCCAAAAGGTGATTCTTCCACCTGTTGTGCAAACTTGTTCTTCATCTCCACCATCCTAAAGAGTAGAAAATGGAGAGGAGTCAGAAATGAGTAGAGAAGAGTGACCTATGTTTTTTTCTTAGTGGTCGTGTCCTACACTCAACGTGTGCTCTGATACCATCTTTATAGCGACCCGACCTCAAACGGTCAAGTCTTTGTGCTTCAGTGTCATCCCTGGATCGGTAATGCTGACACACACAGTACTCGAGGATTTATAACAGAGTAGCAATCACATACTTATTACATTGAATGTCTCCAAAGAGAACTTATTACAATAAATATGGCTTAAGGCCATCTAATACGATAACAGCAGAAGGTTTGGAAGATAAAGTGAGTCCATTAACTCCAACGGCATAGCTGAGCTGCACGGCAATGACCTAACGAACCTTACTCCTCGTCTGAAAAGTCTGCAACATAATATGTTGCAGCCCGAAAACGGGTCAGCACATGGAATATGCTAGCAATATAACACAGTAGAGCAAGAATGGAATAATGCTATCACTACATGCATATATGGCTGGTGGAAAGCTCTATGGTTATAGTTTTTGCAAAAAGCCAATTTTTTCCTACAAAAAAGGAATAGATTTTAATTTAATTATCATGGTGGTTGAAACATCATTGAAAAGGTTGCTCCAACTCAATCCCAATTAAAGTGATTAAAAACCCAACAATATTAATTAAGAGTGATGAGATACTTAAGATACTCCAAGTACTAGATACTCAAGATTGTCCATAACTGGGGACACGGCTAATCATGATTAGTTTGTACACTCTGCAGAGGTTTGCGCACTTTTCCCTACAAGACTCGATCGCCTCCGTTGGATTTCTCGCACTGCATGGTGTTTGAGAAACGGATGACTGAGACACAGTCTTTCAGAAACATTAACTCTCTACTCTGGGCAGACCATACCAAACCTACAACCCACTACCTGCTGATCCACCTCTTCAAGAGCTTCATGTAACTTACTCAACTATGCTAGAGCCCATAATAGCTTGTGGTTGCACACGGAAATTTCTATCATGAATAATCTCAGTTCCCTTTGACCCTGGGTGGCGGTCCATAGGAAGATGACACGGGTACTCTGGGATTTCCAAAAAAAATACAGGCAACACTGGGTACTCCAGGTGCCTCAATCCACCCAGATGTTTATTTAAGTTGCCACCTTAAGTTAAACCATTATTTAACAATCTCACATCTATCATGGATTTCACTCACCCAAACCACATCTACAAGCATGTCATAGCAATATAAGTAACGCGTAGAAGTAACTCCCAAGGGTTTCAATGTAACAGGGCAATAGGATCTACCTCATCAACTACTTCCCAACCCACAAGTTAATGACATCCTAACCATGCAATGTTTGAGGATTGGAACTAATGCATAAAAAATGGGTGATAAAGGAGTATGATCAAAGTGTTACTTGCCTTGCTGACGATCCGCGTAACCTAGAGACTCCAAATAACACGCTTCGCACTCCGGGAATTCTATCGCAAACAAACAATAGCATACATAATCAACAAACAAAGAAACACGGGCAAAACTCAAATAAGAGAGATTGAACACAAAGTTAAACTTAAGAACTCCGGTTTGCAAAAAGAATCAAACCAAATGGAGCAACGAAACTCAAACGGCGAAAGAAACAAGATCTGTTTACTAATCTGAACTAAGGTCAAATTTTACATTACCAAAAGTTGTTCAAGTTGGTTAAGCGGAAAGAGGGTCTCGAGACGAAGATCTAGGCGCTTGAATCGCCTGATTCTGACTAACGAGCGAAAAGATAAATAGAAAAGAAAATCGGATCAGAAATCGCGATCAAGAATAATCGCGGAAAAAAAATCCGATAAAAAGAAAACTGACGAACAGACTAATGAACGAGCATTCGTTATCTGTAACTAACGAGCGAAAACCGTTCGTTGAAACGAATGTACAGACGAACGTCCGCTAAATAGACGAACCGGGAAAAACCGGTGAACCGATCTAAAAAAATGAACTAGGGCTTTCTAAAAAAATCGAATCGGTTTCTTTTAAAAAAATAGCGGCGGCGGATCGGCACGTTACCTCTCCGGCAAGGCAACTCCGGCGAGGCGGGGCTTGCGGGGCGGCGGCTTCCCGGGGCAACGGGGCGACTCGGCGGCGCGGGCAGCAGCGACGCGGGCGGCGGCTGGCGGCGCAGGGCTGCGGGCGGCTGCAGCGGCGGTGGGTGGCTGCAGCAGCGCGGGTTGGTGGTGGCGGGCTCGGGGGGAGTATAAAAAGGCGGGGCGGCTCGGCTTGGAGGAGGGGCCAAGGCGGCGGCGGTGGAGTCCGGCTCGGACTCCTCCGAGTCGGCGGCGGCGCGGTCTCCGTGCGGGAGACGGTGGCGGTGACAGATGGGTCGGCCCGGCTGGGTTTCGGCCCAGTCGGCTAGAAGTTCTTTTTTGAAAATAATTCCGCCGAACAGAAAATAAATCCTAGAAAATAAAATAAAAATCTAAAATGCCAAATCAAATTTTCATCGTCTAAATAAAATATTTAGGACGAGATGAACATTTTCTTGGCCCTAAAATGCAATTTTGAAAACATGGAATTTTTCTAATGCAAATAAAATCGAATAAAATCAAATAAATGATTTTAATATTTTTCCTCCAATATTTTAGTTATTTTGGAGAATTCATATTATCTCCTCTCCTATATTTTAATATGAAATACTTTTTGGAGAGAAAATAATTAAAATCAAAAATCCTCGTTTCATTATTTGATAAAAATCAAATATGAAAACCCAAAAATCCCCAACTCTCTTCGAGGGACCTTGAGTTGCTTAGGATTTCGAGGATTGCGGAACGAATATGCAATAAAATATGATATGCAAGAATGACCTATGTATAACATATCAAATTGAAAATTTGGGATGTTACATATCATTTCTTGCATGGGACCTAAGCACGCACCAAGGACACATATTTGATTTTTCAACAAGTTTATATGCACTGGAGCATGTGCATGTAGTTCGAATTTGAATTATGCACCTGAAATGCCTACAAAACCAAGTTAATGTACTAAAATGTCCAAGCAAACCCCAAAAATTCCAAAATTAAACACAACACTCCTGTTGTTCTATGTTGACACTAGAAAATTTTTGAAAGCAATAAGAGGCAATGGATATCGTTTCATCCGCGAAGGTGGCACGTTCCTACCAAAACCATCACGCTTGTTGTGAGAAGCTTATACCCAAACCTACCCCAAATTGGACAATTTTTTTACCACGACATGTTGATGCCGCTCCATGATAGCATGCCAAGTTTCATGAATTTCAGATGAGTTTTGGATTTACTAGAATTTAAAAACCAAGTATCTAAATGTTACTGCCGAGTGACGTTGGCAGGGTGTTTTAAATTCATCCTTATTTCTTGCATGGGACCTAAGCATGCACCGAAGGACACAAATTTGATTTTTCAACCAATTTATATGCACTGGAGCATGTGCATGTAGTTCAAATTTGCATTATGCACCTGAAATGCCTGGAAAACCAAGTTAATGTATAAAATGTCCAAACGAACCCCGAAAAATTCCAAAATTAAACACAACACTCTTGTTGTTCTATGTTGACACTAGAAAAATTTTGAAAGCAATAAGAGGCAACGGATATCGTTTCGTCCCCAAAGGTGGCACATTCCCTACCGAAACCATCACGCTTGTTATGAGAAGCTTTGGTTTGTGAGAAGCTTATACCCAAACCTGCTCCAAATGGGACAAAAAATTTACCACGGCATGTTGATGCCGCTCCATGATAGCATGCCAAGTTTCATGAATCGCGACGAGTTTTGGATTTACAAGAATTTTAAAACCAAGTATCTCAATGTTTGTGGTCGTGTGACAGTGGCAGGGTGTTTGAAATTCATTCCAATTTCTTGCATGGGACCTAAGCATGCACCGAAGGACACAAAATTGATTTTTCAACCAATTGAAATGCACTGAAGCATGTGCATGTAGTTCAAATATGAATTATGCACCTGGAATGCCTAGAATATCCAGTTAATGTATAAAAATGTCCAAACAAACCCCGAAAAATTCCAAAATTAAACACAACACTCCTGTTGTTCTATGTTGAAACTAGAAAATTTTGTAAGCAATAAGAGGCAATGGATATCGTTTCGTCCCCAAAGGTGGCACGTTCCCTACCGAAACCATCACGCTTGTTGTGAGAAGCTCTGGTTTGGGAGAAGTTTATAGCCAAACCTGCCCCAAATGGGACAAAAAAGTTACCACGGCATGTTGATGCCGCTCCATGATAGCATGCCAAGTTTCATGAATTTCAGATGAGTTTTGGATTTACTAGAATTTTAAAACCAAGTATCTCAATGTTTGCGGTTGAGTGACAGTGGGAGGGTGTTTGAAATTCATTCCAATTTCTGGCATGGGACCTAGGCATGCACTGAATGACACAAAATTGATTTTTCAACCAATTTAAATGCACTGGAGCATGTGCATGTAGTTCAAATTTGAACTATGCACATAAAATGCCTAGAAAACCCAGTTAATGTATAAAAATGTCCAAACGAACCCTAAAAAATTCCAAAATTAAACACAACACTCCTGTTGTTCTATGTTGACACTAGAAAATTGTTGAAAGCAATAAGAGGCAACGGATATCGTTTCATCCCCAAAGGTGGCATGTTCCCTACCGAAACCATCACGCTTGTTGTGAGAAGCTCTGGTTTGGGAGAATCTTATACCCAAACCTGCCCCAAATGGGACAAAAAATTTACCACGACATGTTGATGCCGTTCCATGATAGCATGCCAAGGTTCATGAATTTCAAACAAGTTTTGGATTTACTAGAATTTAAAAACCAAGTATCTCAATGTTTGTGGCTGAGTGACGGTGGCAGCGTGTTTGACATTCATTCTCATTCCTTGCATGGGACCTATGCATGCAACCAAGGACACAGATTTGTGTTTTCAACCCATTTATATGCACTGGAGCATGTGCATGTAGTTCAAATTTGAATTATGCACATGAAATGCCTACAAAACCAAGTTAATGTATAAAAACGTCCAAACGAACCCTGCATAATTCCAATTTTTTTGACGACACACCTATAGTTCCATGTTCACTGCAGATAAAAGTTCTAGGAATTCAAACACCATCCTTTGTAGCTGTGACCCCATTATGTAATTCAAATCAAGATGAAAAATCAAGTAGATCGCACATATTTTATTATCACCAACCGTGTGAGATGCAGTACAAAATATCTTGGAGCACCGTCGGAGTGTCAAGCACACTAGCCTGCTCTCAAATATCATTTCACTGTTCAATCATCGCCAGTGAAAGATGGGGACTAGGACTCGCGTCGTGAGGGCAACTTCGGCACCCCACTCCGGCGAGAGCGCGGCCGCAGCCGCTAGGCGCGTGCTAACAAGCTTCATGAGGGCAACCACAATATGCATTCGAGCGGCCAAGGCAGCCCCATCGGCCGCTGTTGCTTCTCAGGCACCAGTAGTAGCATCTTCCTCGGGGATAGCAACTGGTGAGAGCGGCACATCAGCTGTCTGTTCTGCAGCGGCGGCCTTAGCCCTGATGGAGGCCACCCACCACCATGTTGAGGCCGTCCATGCCTAGGTCATGGAGGTCACCGTACAAATCGAGCGAAGCTTCTCCGACAATGGTCGGCAACCCACAGCCGAAGAGTTGGCAATCGCCGAGAGAGTTTGAGCAGCCGTTTGTTCCTGCGCGGCATACCTTGCCACGATGGAGCCCGCCAAAGCCCACGCCCATCTCATGGTGGCCTATTCCAAAGATATGGCGGACGCGGATAACGAGATGCTTGCCGAGTTTGGTGCAATTGATGTCATGGAGCCCCTTCCCCAGGAGACCATCGGGCGCGAGCTAGACATGGAGGCGGCGGTAGAGATCGACAAGCACTAGCCGTAGTATTACTCTTTGTTTTGTTTAATTAAGAGTGTCGGTCTTTAATTTGTTAGAGTAATGTTTATGTCAGCTAGCTCTGTTTAATTGCTGAACTTGGTCGATTAAGAAGTGTGGGTGTGATGCAGTCTCCTTTGTGTACCCAAATTATGCAATGACGTGGATGACCACAGTAACTAGGGAAATTTGAACCAAAATTTTTAACGTTCAAACTCATCACACACGGGTTAAGCTATCTGAACCGTTTGTGATGTTCACATATCATACACAGTTTTGAATAAGGCACCGTGTCTGATGACACTTTGCGTGCCAGTTTTTTCACTAAAGCGATTCCAAAATTTTGGCTTCCGCGGAAATATCTACCTCCCCGCCCCCTTCCCCTTACCAAAAGCCACATTTCCCCTGTTTCCGCCTTCCTTTCAAAGTTGAAACCTTCACTCCTTAATTGCAGCGCCGCCTCCTCGCCGGCGACCTTCCTTCACACCGCTCGACCTCATCTATCCAGGAAGGTAATCCACACCCGACCCCCATCCTTCTCCTCCTTCCACATCCCACATGCCCCGACCACCAGCGCGGCACCTTCCACCCAGATCACCAACCCCTCCACCAAATAAGTGCCGCCCTAAGCCATGGTGCACGCAGTATAGCCAGGATCTCAAGGAGCATTTGGCAGCGGAGAAGCAAATCGCAGTTGCACGCGCGGATGAGGTCACGATGGCTGCCATTCATGTTGACCCCTAGATCTTGGAGGACCACCTCACCGTTGAGACCATCGTCGATGCCTCGCGCGCCAATGACGTGACGCGGTTGGCTGCTTGGTTCAATTCTGCAATGCGATGTTCAATTGTTGTGGGTGCATTCTGTTATTGTATACCATGTGAGAAATAAATCGAATTTGGCTGTACTAAATACATGAGAAACAAATACATTGTTATATTTCCAAGATGTTAAGCATGCTTGGTTTGGTGAACTATCTGATCTTCTATTAGGAGTATGTTATATTGTGCAATGTGGTGCTCAGTTAATGTTTGGTTCATTTGTTGTGGTGTTTAGTTAACTGTTTTTGGTTCAATTCTGCAATGCGATATTCAATTGTTGTGGGTGCATTCTCTTATTGTATACCATGTGAGGAATAAATTGAATTTGGTTGTACTAAATACATGACAAACAAATAAAATTGCTATATTTCCAAGTTGTTAAGCATGCTTGGTTTGGTTAACTATCTGATCTTCTATTAGGAGTATGTTATATTGTGCAATGTGGTGCTGAGTTAATGTTTGGTTCATTTGTTGTGGTGTTTAGTTAACTGCTTGGTTCAATTCTGCAATGCGATGTCCAATTGTTGTGGGTAGAATTTTGTATTGTTGTGCAGGTGAGGAATAAATCAAATTTGGCTGCACTTAATACATGAGAAACATATACAAGTGCTATATTTCCTAGTTCTTAATCATGCTTGGTTTGGATAAATGGGTTTTCCATGTGGCTTGAATTAATCTGATGAATCTGCAATGTGCTTATTTTTCGTCAACATATTTTACTGATAGCATGCGAACCCTTACTTAACCTGATGACTAACTATCTTATATGTGTTGCAGGGAAACAATGGGAAGCACTGAGGTTTACAATTGAGGTTAGCACATGCATGGTTCGCTGTCTAATAGCACATTATTATGCAATTGCAGGAACCTTTCTAATATTTAGGTTTTTAACAATTTGGTCTTGCACATGTAGGTCCTGCTGTCAGAGGTTTTGACCCACTATTCGACTCTTTTTGCATATGGGGAAATGACTTGTCCATGAATGTTAGTCAAGTCAAGAAACTCAGAAATATTGTTAGGATCAAGAAATTAGCGACAAAAAACAACAAGATCTTTGTCTGCACAATGAAGAAGACATCAGTTCACTACAGGATGGTACTAACTATTATACCTTTCCTCTTTATTCCTTTGCCCCATTTCCAATATAGAGAAGATATTTATGCACATCCTTGTTTTCAGGCCTTTCCAAAGCAGTTCACTGATGATTACCTCTCAAACTATCTCTATGGTCAGGAGGCGAGGAAGGTATTCAAACAACACCCATGGTTCAATATTGAAGTGTCCCTGAAGAGGACGAAGGATGGACGGTCAATCATCCACATGCACTGGCCTAAAGTTACAAAGACCTTCAACATCAATGAAGGCTCAATATTCGCCTTCTGCCTCAGCAGTTTTCCAGATGAGATACATTTTTCTATGTACCGTCTATGATGCCAATTTCGAAAGGTTATAGATGTTGCATGTGAAACTTGGTGCTGGTGTAGTTGTGTAATGGGGCAGCTGAGTGCTGAAGCTATATGATGCTATACTCTGATGTATTTCAATTATGAAAATGAAATATATTGTGTGCTTAATATGAAATATCAATTAGATTAATAAATGGATTATTAATAATCGGATACTTAGCCTGCTAATTGGGTTTTTCTATTGCAAACGGTTATTGAGAAAGCACTGTGTGGGATGCATTCAATAACGCACACAGTTTCTAGGAATAAACTGTGTTAGATTAATGAACAATCACACACGACATCCTCTTGAAAACTGTTTGCATTAGGCCACCTTACGCAAATGTTTACCACATAAAAACTGTGTGTGATGGGCAGCCTTTGCCAAATAGTTTCTTCTATGCACTGTGTGTGATGCATTTAGTAAAGCAAATGATAAAATTCTTAATATCGTGTGCAATGGCAAGGCTATCACAAACGATTTAATGGGGAAAATTGTTTGTGATGTACCTATGAACGGAAACGTTTTCCTTGGAGCGACTATGTGGGATGTACATATGAACGGAAACGTTTAGTGGGGACTGACTGTGTGGGATGTACTTGCGTCCGGAAACAATTTCGCCTATATAATTGTATTTTTTTAGCTCTACTGTATGTATTTCTGTATTTGAGCGCTCGCCGGTCGCACACAACCTCATTTTGCCGAGCGTGTGTGCCAGGAGGAAATATCCCCGACGGTTTCTGGGTCATGTTGCAAGGACACCCCTATCGCCGTCACTCACTAGACGACGGTTCCAAATGCCGTCGCGGATAGGGGTTAAAAACCGTTCGTATAGCACCTCGCTGTACTAGTGAAGCTACTAGAACTTCATGACGAACTATAATATGCAAGGGATGACGAAAACGATTCCCGAGCTCCTTGCGTTGCTGAAATCGGCGAAGATAGAAATCAAGAAAGAGCATCAAGTGTTGATGGTTGACAAGACCACTACTTTCAAGTAAAAGGGCAATGGAAAGAAAGGGAACTTCAAGAAGAATCGCAAGCAAGTTGCCACTCCCATGAAGAAGCCCAAAGCTAGACCCAAGCCTGAAACTGAGTGCTTATACTACAAAGGAAATGGTCACTCGAAGCGGAACTGACCCAAATACTTGGCGGATAAGAAGGATGGCAAAGTGAATAAAGGTATATATGATATACATGTTATTGATGTGTAATTTACTCGTGTTCATAGCAACCCCTGGGTATTTAATACCGGTTCAGTTGTAGAGATTAGTAACTCGAAACAGGAGTTGTAGAATGAACATAGACTAGTTAAGAGTAAAGTGACGATGTGTGTTGGAAATGAATCAAAGGTTGCTACGATCACCGTCGCACACTCCCTCTACCTTCGGGATTAGTGTTGAACCTAAAATAAATGTTATTTGGTGTTTGGTAAGTGGAATTTTGACCCAGGCGCCCTAGTGTTGCCTAACCGTTCGGCCGGAGATGTCAGATGTGAGATCTTTAGCTACCTATATCAATTTGCCGCAGTGTGCTTAGATACAATGGGCTGGCAGTTGAGGCTTGGCAGGATGGGGGAGTTAATTAAGGTCGAGGGAGCAGGAAAGAGTTTGTTATTCACTATTGGCTTAGTATGGCCTATACATAATAGGGCCATGACGGTTTTGGCAAGGCCTTGAACTTCATATATCACCATGCCTCATGGGCAAGATGACTAAAACTCCATTCCCCAGAACAATTGAGCGAGCTAATGACTTATTGGAAATAATACATACTGATGTATGCGGTCCGATGAGTGTTAAGGCATGCGGCGAGTATCGTTATTTTCTGACCTTCACAGATGATTTGAGTAGGTATGGGTATATCTACTTGATGAAACACAAGTCTGAAACATTTGAAAAGTACAAAGAATTTCAGAGTGAAGTGGAGAATCATCGTAACAAGAAAGAAAAATTCTATGATCTGATCACGGAGGCGAATATTTGAGTTGCGACTTTGGCCTTCATTTAAAACAATGTGGAATTATTTCACAACTCATGCCACATGGAACACCACAGCGTAATTGTGTGTCTGAACGGTGTAACCTTACTTTATTACATCTGGTGTGATCTATGATGTCTCTTACCGATTTACCACTATCATTTTGGGGGTTATGCATTAGAAACGGTCGCATTCATGTTAAATAGGGCACCATCTAAATCCGTTGAGACGACACCATATGAACTGTGGATTGGCAAGAAACCTAAGCTCTCGTTTCTTAAAGTTCGGGGTTGCACTTATGTCAAAATGCTTCAGACTGATAAGCATGAACCCAAATCGAAGAAGTGTGTCTTCATAGGATACCCTAAGGAAACAATTGGGTACACCTTGTACCATAGATCCGAAGGCAAGATCTTTGTTGCTAAGAATGGATCCTTTCTAGAGAAAGAGTTTCTCTCAAAAGAAGTGAGTGGGAGGAAAATAGATCTTGATGAGGTAATTGTACCTTCTCCAGAATTGGAAATTAGAACATCAAAGAAAACCATTCCCGTGATGCCTACACCAACTAGAGAGGAAGCTAATGATGACGATCATAAAACTTAAGATCAAGTTACTACTGAATTTCGTAGGTCAACCAGAACACGTTCTGCACCAGAGTGGTATGGTAATCCTGTCTTGGAAGTCATGTTACTCGACCAAGGCAAACCTATGAACTATGAGGAAGCTATGATGAGCCCAGATTCCGACGGATGGCTTGAGGCCATCAAATCTGAGATAGGATCCATGTATGAGAACAAAGTATGGACTTTGGTGGACTTGCCCGATGATCGGAAACCATTGAGAATAAATGGATCTTCAAGAAGAAGACAGACGATGATGGTAATGTCACCATCTACAAAGCTCGACTTGTCGTGAAAGGTTTTTGACAAATTCAAGGGGTTGACTATGATGAGACTTTCTCATGCGTAGTGATGCTTAAGTCTGTCCGAATCAGGTTATGAATTGCCACATTTTATGATTATGAAATCTGGCAAATGGACGTCAAAACTGCATTCCTTAATGGATATCATAAAGAAGAGTTGTATAAGATGCAATCAAAAGATTTTCTTGATCCTAAACATGCTAAGAAAGAATGCAAGCTCCAGCGATCCATCTATGGAGTGGTGCAAGCATCTCAGAGTTGGATTATACGCTTTGATGAGGTGATCAAAGCATATGGTTTTATACAGACTTATGGTGAACATGTTATTTACAAGAAAGTGAGTGGGAGCTCTGTAGCATTTTTGATATTATATGTAGATGACATTGTTGATTGGAAATGATATAGAATTTCTAGAAATCATAAAAGGATACTTGAATAAGAATTATTCAATGAAAGACCTCGGTGAAGCTTCTTATATATTGGGCATCAAGATCTATAGAGATAGATCAAGACGCTTAATAGGACTTTCACAAAGCACATACCTTGACAAAGTTTTGAAGAATTTCAAAATGGATTTGTCAAAGAATGGGTTCTTGCCTGTGTTACAAGGTGTGAAATTGAGTAAGACTCAAAACTCGACCATGGTAGAAGATAGAGAGAGAATGAAAGTCATTCCCTATGCCTCAGCCATAGGTTCTATAAACTATGCCATGCTGTGTACTAGACCTATTGTGTACCTTGCCATGAGTTTGGCAAGGGGGTACAATAGTGATCTAGGATAGATCACTAGACAACAGTCAAAATTATCTTTAGGTACCTAAAGAGGACTAAGGAAATGTTTCTCAGTTATGGAGGTGACAAAGAGTTTGTTGTAAAGGGTTATGTCGATGCAAGCTTTGACACTGATCCGGATGACTCTGAGTCTCAATATGGATACATATTGAAAGTGGGAGCAATTAGCTAGAGTAGCTCCGTGCAGAGCATTGTAGACATAAAAATTTGCAAAATACATATGGATCTGAATATGGCAGGCCCGTTGACTAAACATCCCAGACAAGCAAAACATGATCACACCTTAGTACTCTTTGGGTATTAATCATATGGTGATGTGAACTAGATTATTGACTCTAGTAAACCCTTTGGGTATTGGTCACATGGCGATGTGAACTATGGGTGTTAACACTACTGCAGGATGCTGCTAACGCGACACTATGATCAGAGAACCATTGACAAAACTGTGTGAGATGCATTAATCACAAATGATGATGTAAAAAACCATCAAAAAAGATGCAAAACATTTGCGATGAATGATACATCAAACACGGTTCAGATTTTAGTTGTGTGTGCGATGAGGGGCATACGGTTGATCTGTACGAACTGTTTGCGATGAGATAGAACAACAGAAACGGGCAGCCATATCAAGGTGTGTGCGATATACTGCATACAGTTCACTTCGATGAACCATTTGCGATGATTGAGGTGAACACAAACGATTCGGCGTACAAAGATGTGTGTGATACGCGGCAAACAGGTCGGTAATCAGAACTGTGTGCGATCATTATAGACAGCCCATACGGTCTTTTTTGTGAATTGTGTGCTCGTCAAGGCATACAGTTCAACAAACCAACATGTTGGCGATAATGTAGAAGATCTCTGTCGAATACATATTACTAACCGTCTGCGATGAGATTGACAGGATGCATAGAGATATATACATTCTACTTAATTTAGTCCTTCATCTTGTTGTTGTTATTGGCTGGCCCCGTGACATCGTCTTGGCGAGGACGCTTCTTGCCGCCGACCGTTCGCTTTTCATCGTCGCCGCCGTTGTCATCGTCGTTGCTGTCGTCGTCCTCCTCCTCCTCGCTCGACGATTCCTCATCATCATCATCGTCGTCCTCTTCTTTGTCCTCCGATGGCTCCTCGTCTGTCTGGTTGTCGTCTAACGACTCGGGAGGAGGCGTCCCTTCCATGAACCGGATATAATCGAGGTCTGAGCTCGACGTCGGACTTATGGAAGACGAGCGGGATGATTCCAATGTTGACCTATCATCGGGTGCCAGACTGCTGGCCAAACTGTCATCCTCGCTGTCGCTCGACATGGCTGCAGAGTGTGTGCTAGTGTGTAGTGCAGCCTGCCGGGGACGATGAAGATGGTGGACACTTAAGCGGGGTATCAGAGCAGAGGAACTGCCAATTGAAGTGGGGATTGAAGCGGGGGTTGACGTATTATCTAACCGCTGATATAATCAACCGCAATTATTTGTACCCAGTCGCTCCAAATTCCCGGGGTTGTGCAAGACTCCTATTGGCTATTTGGTTGGTTTCCTTTTTCAGGACAAAAACAAGGAACGAGTTTTGGGATTATGCACCGGTACCGGTACGAACGGAGTAGGACAGTTGGCAAGCAATACATTGAGCTCTTCTTATTCATAAAGCCAGTAATAATTAAACTAGAAAGGAAAAGAAAAAAGACAAAGAAAAATATCTGCACAAATCTTCGCGTAACATCAATGGCATAGGACCTATGTGCATTACTTAGAGCACATCTAGATGTGCTTTAGCAATACTGTCAAACAAAATCCCTAATCATCATTGCAAACAGCACGTAGAACATGGCTAATGCGACAACCACAACTACATATGCTAGTTCCTTCTTGTCTCTTGCTTTCATATGTTGCCTATGATTGATTCTTTATTGCTTCATCGTACTAATTGTACATTCCAGATCAGCCAGTTTCTTCTTCAGCTTTATGTTATCTTCTCCGAACTTGGTGATAACACTCTAAGCCCTGCCATGCCATTCTTCATCCAGCCGGTTAACAAAGGCACAAGCCTCATATCCCTGCCAATGTTATATAGTATTCTGGATGAGCGGTGGCATTAACTAAAGTAAAATGATGAACTTAATTAGCACTAACCTCTAAGGGGCAACTGAGAAATCACCTGCCAATGTCGAATCCCTCTGTGCATACACGTCGAGCGGGAGTGTGCCCGTGCACACAACTCAGCTTTTGGTACTTCTCGGTGGCGCAAAACTCGGAGTCAAACTCGTGTTGCAGGAGTCTGGAGTCAAGCTCCGGATCCGGCTACAGGTCCCTTTCCTGGGGAGAGGGGGTCATTCAGGATGGATTCAGCAAAGAGCTATACTTTGGACATGCTAAAAAAGATCGGGATACATTGGAACCTGACAGGACGATTCGGATCCATAGTACACCTGCCTTCTGATGACCTTAGGCAAGTGCTCGCCGGCAACCGCTGTCGTGGCAGCGATACGAGCAGGAGTAAGCCGCACCAAAACCATCAGCACCACTCATCCGCATTCCCCCAATGTCAGCGCCATGTGAGGGAATTTGGAGGCTATGTAGGGATTTGGGGAAATGGGGAAACTATGGAGATAAGCTAACGGTCGGGAACTACTTATGGCACTATATTTTGTATATGACACACTGTTTATACATGTCGTTTGTGTTAGGTATTACAACGTCACACACGATTTCCGCACCAAACCGTGTGAGAAGACAACATAGATTAGACACGGTTGCTGTTACATAACCATATGTGATGTACTACCATGTCCATATAATTGAGTTACGGTGAGATACCGTGTAAACAGCCGCTCTCCGGATATCCATAAAAAAACAGCCGCTCTGCATATAGAGATGGCGCTGGCAGCCTAGGGAGCGGCTACCGAAGAAGAGGTCAATCCTCAGTCGATGGGCGGTGCAGCGTCATAGGAGGTCAATCCTCGGTCTACGGCGGGAGATAGGAGGAGCTCAACCATCGAGGTCGGCGGCGGCGTGATTCGAGCACATCCATCACGGTCGATGGTGAGATAGTGGAGGTCGAACTTCAGGCGGCAGCCGCCCTAAGCTTTGCTCCTCGACCCTACTATCTCGGCGTGCCACCGCATCGCGATTGTCTGTCTACTGGGTGGAGGTCGCCGCGCGGCTAATTAATTAAGGTATTCTTTTCGTGAGTGGCTTAATTAAGGTATTCAATTCCTAAGTGTAGTGTTGTACTAGTACTCTGAGTGTAAATTGACTCGCCATTAATTTTTGTCATTGCAAGTCTGGATAACAACATGGAGCTCCATCAGTAATTGTTAAAATAAAACCTTGTGATTTATGCACACATCTCTGGGCAGCAGTTAATCTGTGTATTAATGTTGTTGCTTTGTTTCTAATTACCATTCATGTGCTGCAGATGGAACGATCTCGATGGATGAAGAATCGGAAAACCGCAGATTTTATCAGTGGCGTGACAGAGTTCATGAATTTGGTTGAAAGTAGAAAGAGGAGAATTGGTGATGCGGATTACATCCTGTGTCCACGTACTGATTGTGCCAATACAGAGTCACATGAAGTTGCAGATGTCCAGATGCACTTAGTCTCTAGGGGATTCATGGGTGGATATACATGTTGGACCAAACACGGTGAAGAGGAGGTCATGGATGAAAATACCTAGGGCAGCGAGATGCTAAACCCCGATCAGTGTCACATGGATGTTGAATCTAACATCTTGGCACATGCGTCAAGCTACCAATGGAACGCCAGAAAGCCAAAACACCCACTGGAAAACCAAGACGTCGATGCAGATGATGACGATCTTGATATGCTAGATTTTTCTGCTATGATTGCAGATTTTGAGGGCTCAAAAAAGGATATGATTGGGTACAAGGATCTGCCAACCATTGATGCGGACTCCAATGAAGAATTGTATCCAGGTTGCAAAAAGAAATATTCC
The DNA here is from genome assembly GCF_003073215.2 of Triticum urartu. Taxonomy (NCBI): domain Eukaryota; kingdom Viridiplantae; phylum Streptophyta; class Magnoliopsida; order Poales; family Poaceae; genus Triticum; species Triticum urartu. The sequence continues at coordinate 217,536,949 of NC_053027.1, forward strand.
AGGTTGAGTGCCACCCTGGCGCTTCTCAGATTTAAAGCAGCAAACGGTCTATCAAACATGGGCTTCACAGAGATGTTATGTCTTTTCAAAGAAATTCTTCCAGAAGATAATGTGCTCTCCGGAAGCACAAATGAAGCAAAGAAAATTGTTTCCCATTGGAACTTGAAGTATAGAAGATACACGCTTGTGTGAATGATTGCATATTGTACCGTGGTGAGTACAAAGATTTGTGTGCATGTCCCACATGCAAGCATGCACGATACAAGCGCAGGAGAGCAAAGGACAAGTACAAATTGGACGACGAGATAAAGACAGGAATCCCGTTCAAGGTTGTTTGGTACTTGCCTTTAATTCCAAGGTTGAGGCGTTTGTTTGCAAACCCTAGAGAGGCAAAGAGGTTGCCGTGGCATCACGATGAGCGAAGTGCAGATAGGTTTATGAGGCACCCAAAAGATGGGGCTCAGTGGGAATTAATCGACAAAAAGTTTAAATTTTTTGCCAAGGATCCTAGAAGTATAAGGCTCGGGGAGTGTACTGACGGGATGAATCCTTTTGGCGATATGAGCACCAACCATATATAACCTAGCTCCTTGGTTGTGTATAAAGAAAAAATACATTATGATGTCAATGATTATACAAGGCCTGAAGTAACCAAGAAATGACATCGACATTTACTTTCAGCTACTGGTAGAAGAACTGCTCACGGTGTGGATAGATGTGCCTGCTGTAAAATGTTATGATGCTTACAGAAAAGAGATTTTCGATCTACATGCGAAGATGGTGCACACCATTCAAGATATGTTGACATTAGGCAACACATCAGGGAAGAAAACAAAGGGAGATGTAGGGTGTGTCACATGCATATATAACCTAGCTCCTTGGTTGTGTATAAAGAAAAAATACATTATGATGTCAATGATTATACAAGGCCCGAAGCAACCTAGAAATGACATCAACATTTACTTTCAGCTACTGGTGGAAGAACTGCTCACGGTGTGGATAGATGCGCTTGCTGTAAAATGTTATGATGCTTACAGAAAAGAGATTTTCGATCTACATGCGAAGATGGTGCACACCATTCAAGATATGTTGACATTAGGCAACACATCAGGGCAGAAAACAAAGGGAGATGTAGGGTGTGTCACATGCATGGATAGGACAACTAGCAGAAGACTTCCCAGCTCATGCAAAACACTGTATTTGCGTCATCGTAGGTTCTTACGGAAAAATCACCCATACTGAAAGATGAAAGCTGAATTTGATGGTACAACAGAGGCACGTGCGGGCCCAAGAACCTATGACGGGAGGTGGTCCACAACATGGCTAAAAAAATTAATGTTGTGCTTGGCAAGAACCACCCTTTGACGGTGAAACAAACACCCAAGGATCAGGTGTTTAAGAAGAAATCAGTGTTCTGGAAATTGAGATTTTACGTGTACGTCACTCCATCTATGTCATGCACGTAGAGAAGAACGTATGTGAAAGCATCCTTGGTACTCTGCTTAAGATTAAAGGCAAAAGAAAGGATGGTGACGGTTCACAGCTCGATATGCTTGCTGATCAATCGAAACGCAAGAGTGAAGCAGAAGATGATGACAAATTCATCAAAGCTCGCCAAAGTTACAATTTCAGCACAAAAGAAGCAACACAGTTCTTCACCTATTTGTTGTCGGTTAAGACACCCTCTTCCTACTGCGCAAACATCAGAAGTCTCATGGATGTGAGCTCAGGTAAAATGAAGTTGGCACACATGAAGTCACATGATTTCCACGTAATGTTGACACAAATCCTCCCGGTGGCCATCAGGAATTTGATGGACAAAGATATAAGAAACACACTCATTGGCCTCTGTGATTTCTTCAACCAACTATGGCAGAAAGTTGTAAATCCTGAAGAGTTGGATCATATGCAAGATGATATTGCAAGAATATTGTCCAACCTAGAGATGTTTTCCCACCGTCATTCTTTGATGTCATGGTCCATCTCACTATGCACCTTGTCGACGAGATAAAGTATTGTGGTCCTGTGTTTCTTAGCAACATGTATCCCTTCGAGTGGTTCATGGGAATACTGAAGCGCTTTTGTCGAAACCAAAACCATCCCGAGGCAAGCATCCTACAAGGTTATACAGCGGAGGAGGTGGTTGAGTTTTGCAGTGAATACATGAAACAAAGACCTATAGGTTTGCCCCTCTCTCGCCATGAGGGAAGGCTGAAAGGTAAGCTGGTCCTTGCTGGCACGCAAATTTTTGCACCCAGAGAATTGGCAGAGAAAACCCATTTGACGGTACTGCTTAATAGCCCAGTTCTCATCACTTATGCCTAATAATACTTGGCGAAGATATGCCAAAGCTTCTTACCAATGGTGCCTTCATCAGATGTGGAGATCAAGGAGCACACTAAGAACTACGCCAAATGGCTGAAGAATTGTTTGGCACAAGGATCCATCGATGACATTGCTACATGGTTGGCACAAAAGCCATCACCTATGGTGTTGACGTACCAAGCATATGACATAAATGGATACACATTCTACACTGAGGAACGTGATCAGAAGACCTCGTATCAGAACAGCTCTGTTCGAATAGAATGCATGACTGTAAATGAAGCTGATAAAAGGGTATACTATCAAACTATCAAAGAGATTTGGGAGCTTGACTATGTGAAAGTTAAGGTGGCATTATTTAGGAGTGCATGGATACATCTTGGTCAGGTAAGGATTGATGAGTATAGGAAGACCCGTGTTAACAGGACAACGATGGCATATCACGTGGACCCATTCATTCTTGCCAGCGATGCTACCCAGATTTTCTTTGTGGAAGACCCCTTGCATAAGAACTGCCATTTAGCGATGCATGGGAAGAGAAGGGTACTGGGTGTCGATGATGTTGCTATTGAGGACGAGTATGATGAATATGATGAGTTGCCAGCCAAGGGATCATGCACCCGTGTAACAGAGCAACGTAAAATCATCAAAAACCCCAAGTTCATTCGGGGTCAACTTAATTATCCCAGTTCCCCCATGTACATGGGAATTAAGCCGTAAGACTAGTCTTTATGCCTACCATGCAACTTAATTCGTTTGATTTAGAAGTGTCGCATGTACTGAATTTGTGAGTTATCCCGATTTTGTTGATGTAAGAACCGTTAATATGTTGACCTTGATATGTTGTCAGCTCAGGCAATGAATATGAACTGTTTTTTGTTATTATTATTATTAT
>NC_053027.1:217541168-217662932 GCF_003073215.2 Triticum urartu
GGTCGTGCAACCAAGGATGAGCACAAAATGTGGAATCCACGGAAAACGCTCGTGTTGCACAACTCAAGAGAGACGCTAGCACGATTACTCTATAGGCAGATACGACACTTGTGCACAACCTATAAGATGCAAAAGGGATAAACTTTCTATCCCAAGTATGCTATGTATGTATGGTTCCCGATGTTTGATCCAAGATGATCGGATATGACAATCTTATGCAATGTGGTGGATGCTATGGCTATTGCTTACAAGATTCTTTGCTCTTTCTCTTTTGCTTAAAAAGCTTATTCTTTTTTTTATATATCCACTTTGCGAAATGCACAAACCAAGATAGTAATTGTGTATATGCGGGAACAAACTTGAGGCACACGAGATGATATGATACCAATATGATATGGTATGTATGCAATGTATGGTGTAGATCACTAATGTGCACAAGTAACATTGCCGGCAATACTCAAATGGCTAGTCTCGATAGCCAAGTAACGCAAAATGGGCTAGGGGTTAACAATGCAATTGCAAGGGGAAATACAATGGAGGGGTACCACGATACCATGATGATATGGAGGTTACCGTCCTTGGCGATGATGAGTAGCGGTGTTCTTGATGTAGATACCAAGATGATGGAGACTCGTCCCTAAGTAGCCGAAACACCTTAGGAAACGGAAAAACCATGAACTCAAAATCTCAAATGTCAAATGGTGATAGCGGGATGTGGTGGTGTTGCACTAGGCAATGCGGAAGTGGAGGTTATGGTGGTGGATTATACACGATGTCGGATTTGAAAGCACGGTCCCTAAGTAGCCGAAACACCTTAGGAGACACAACTCACAACACAACCAAAATTGGGTTAAGTTGGGGTGGCGGAAGTGTATAGTGGTCAAGCCTATGCGGAAGTGGTGGTGGTGGTTGATGAAGAAGCAACTGTCCCTAAGTAGCCTAGACACCTTAGGAGACTCAAATCACTCCTCAAGCAACCACATATGCTATGGGGATCAATATTGGTTAGGTTGCGGGAGTCAGTGGTGGTGTAGCGGATGATGTGGTGGAAGCCCTAGGAAAAGATGCCAAAATTGTCAAAATTTGATGGAGTCAAAAGATGTTGGTGGTATTTTTGTGGGAAGGAGGATGTCAAGAGCTTTTCAACGAGCTAAAGAACGCAAAAATCGGAGTTCAGATGAATTAGTTATGGCCGAAACAAAAATCAGCCGAAGGTGATATCTACAGGTAGCGGATGTCCGGAAAAACGGTCGTCCGATCGCCGGACGTCCGGTCGAGTCAGAAATCCGCTGATTCTGCTCAGGTTAGGGGGTTCTGGTCATCCGGTAAGGTCAGACGTCCGGTGGTTCCTGCGGCTCCGGACGTCCGGTAAGGTGACGGTCGTCCGGTGTATCGGGGTCAACTCCAGATCCGAGATTCGGGACGCGATTTTGGGCGGAATTTGGGGATTTCGGGGTCAAAATTGATGAGATTTCGTGGATGAAAGATGGGGAAACTTGGGGAGATGCTAGATCCACTTGAAACCAAGCAAATCCATGGATCAAAATAAACAAAACTTCCTCAAACCAACAAATCACAAAAAAATTTGGGGGCTATTTTTGGTGGGGATTTTCGAATTTAGGACGAAATCAAGCAAAAGAAGGCTAGAAAACGGTGGGGGAGGCTCCAAAATCGTGATCAACGTGGCTCATGATACCAAGATGATGTAGGGTAGGAACCCTAGGGGACGATCTTTCACGAAAGGAGCGGATCTCGTCCAAGAACGCGAAGAACATGAGGGGAAAACAAGGGAATACACAAGAGGAAACACGAGAGAATCACTCAACCAACAAGAATAGATCACACATGCGCTAGATCGATGAACACAAAGGTGAGATACAAGATCCAAAGTCAACAACGGATGATACAAAGGTAGCCGGTCTTCTCCGTGAGGAGGTCTTGATGTTCTTCTCCAAAAGGAGGTCCTGAATCCAAGGGGATCTTCTCCGAAGAGGCCACAGTCTCTCACGAGGAGTAGATCCGATGTGGATGAGCGAAGCTCTATCTCTAAGTATGAGCTAAACCAACGCTAACCCTAGAAAGGAGGAGGGAGAGGTCTATTCATAGTCTTAGTGCAAAATGGGGTGAAGTGAAGGGGTACATGGGCCTCAGCCCGCAACTGGACACAGCCAGGTACCGGACGTCCGCTGGGGACCGGTCGTCCGGTGGCTCGTGGACGGCCGGACGTCCGGTGGGGGCCGGTCGTCCGCTCGTTCTGGCTTGGATGCTGGTGCAGCGGATTTCCGGTCTGGACCGGTCGTCCGGTCGCCGGTCATCCGGTGGCGTCGGACGTCCGCTCATTTGGCTCGGGTGCAGGGGCACCGGTCATCCGGTCTGGACCGGTCGTCTGGTGGATCTTCAGGCGCCGGACGTCCGGACCCGACCGGTCGTCCGGTGGCTGGAACTTCTTCGACAGCTCTTCTCTTGCGTCTTCGTTTCCACGCTTCCCTCGCGGATGGTGGAGGTGTTCCTTGGCACTTGCACTCCTCCACGTCATACGCAGCGTTCCGACAATACCTATGCATGCACACGGGAGAAGTGTCAAGTAGTATACCATCCTTGAAGGGGTCAAGTGAGCACATGTAAAGGATATGATTCACCTTTGTGTATGTGAAGTAGATGTCCCACGTGTCACTCGCCGAACGGACTCTTTACATGGTGATGTCCATAGGATGCTCCGCATCAATAGCTCTATTCTTTGAGTCATTTGGGATATATATCTGCTTATCATTATGAAGAACTTAAGAGATCCAAAAACCAAGATCTATCCCTCAACTACGAGGGGAGGTAAGGAACTGTCATCTAGCTCTGCACTTGATTCACCTTCTGTTATGAGTAAGTTTGCGACACCTACACCTGCTTCTGCAATTTGTTCTGATATGTCGCATGTTATTAATGATGCCACTTCTGCTATGCATGATACTTATGATGAAACTACCTCTATGCCTGATACTACTGTGCCACTCAGTGATTTTCTTGATGAACAAATTGCTAGGGCTAGAGAAATTGAAAATATTGAATCTGATGATACTGATGAAAGTGATGATGAAGAATCACTTGTTATTCCTAAGGGTTATGTTTTTGATCAAGAAGCTTCTTTCACTATTTTAGCTTGCAAAAATAGAAATGAACTAAAAAGGTTATTAGCTAAATGGAGTAAGCAATCTCTAAGTGCTAGAATGAAACCTGGCCCTGCTTTTGATACTTCACCTATCTGTGTTACTGATAAGGATTATGAATTCTTTGTTGATCCTGATATAATTACTTTGGTTGAATCTGATTCTTTTCATGGTTATGAATCTGAAACTTTCGTGGCACATCTTACTAAGTTGAATGATATAGCCACCATGTTTACTAAAGATGAGAGAACCCGCTACTTTTATATCCTTAAAATATATCCGTTCTCATTAAAGGGTGATGCTAAGATATGGTTTAATTCTCTTGATCCTGGTTGTGTGCGTAGTCCCCAGGATATGATTTATTACTTCTCTGCTAAATATTTCCCTGCTCATAAGAAACAAGCTGCTTTAAGGGATATATATAATTTTGTGCAAACTGAAGAAGAGAGTCTCCACAAGCTTGGGGAGGCTTCTCCAATTACTTAATGCTTTGCCTGATCATCCTCTTAAGAAAAATGAAATACTTGATATCTTTTATAATGGACTAACCGATGCCTCCAGAGATTACCTGGATAGTTGTGCTGGTTCTGTTTTCAGGGAAAGAACACCGGATGAAGCTGAAATTTTATTGAACAATATGTTGACAAATCAAAATAATTGGACATCTCCGGAGCCAATTCCTGAGCCTATTCCTAAACCAACTCCAAAGAAGAGGGGTATTCTATTTCTCACTCCTAAAGATATGCAAGAGGCAAAGAAATCTATGAAAGAAAAAGGTATTAAAGCTGAAGATGTTAAGAATTTACCTCCTATTGAAGAAACACATGGTCTTAATTTAACGTCTATTGAAGAAACATATAATCTTAATCCATTACCTATTGAAGAAACTCATGGTCTTGATAACCCGACACAGGTAGTAAAGGTAACTCTCTATAGATATGATAAAGCTGAAATCCCATTTACTAAATTTGCTAGCCCATGCTTAGATGAGTTTGATAAATTTATGGCTAAGTAAGAAGACTTTAATGCTTATTTTGTTAGAAAATTAAAATACAATTCAAATATGCTTGAACACTTGGGTGATTATATGGCTAATGTTAAAGGTGAACTTAAACTTATTAGTAAGCATGCTTCTATGGTTACAACTCAAGTAGAACAAGTACTTAAAGCTCAAAATGATTTGCTCAATGAATTGAACAATAAAAATAATGATAAAGCTGTTAGAGTGGCTACTAGAACTGGTAGAATGACTTAGGAACCTTTGTATCCTGAAGGCCACCCTAAGAGAAATGAGCAAGATTCTCACAGAAATAATATAGATGTACCTAGTTCTTCTAAAAAGAATAAAAAGAAAAATGATAGGACTTTGCATGCTTCTAGTGATCCTACTGTTGAAACACCTGAGAATCCAAATTATATTTCTATTTCTGATGCTGAAACACAATCTGGTAATGAACCTGAAACTAGTGATAATGTTAATAATAATGTTCATAATGAAGCTCAACCTAGTAATGATAATGATGTAGAAATTGAACCTGCTTTTAATCTTGATAACCCACAATCAAAGAATCAACGTTATGATAAAAAAGACTTTGTTGCTAGGAAACATGGTAAAGAAAGAGAGCCTTGGGTTCAGAAACCCATGCCTTTTCCTCCCAAACCATCCAAGAAAAATGATGATGAGGATTTTGAGCGCTTTGCTGAAATGATTAAACCTATCTTTTTGCGTATGCGATTAACTGATATGCTCAAAACAAATCCTTATGCTAAGTACATGAAAGATATTATTACAAATAAAAGAAAGATACCGGAAGCTGAAATTTCCACCATGCTTTCTAATTATACTTTTAAGGGTGGAATACCAAAGAAACTTGGAGATCCCGGTGTACCAACTATACCATGCTCCATTAAAAGAAACTATGTTAAAACTGCTTTATGTGATCTTGGAGCCGGTGTTAGTGTTATGCCTCTCTCTTTATATCGTAGACTTGATTTGAATAAGTTGACACCTATTGAAATATCTTTGCAAATGGCTGATAAATCAACTGCTATACCTGTCGGTATTTGTGAGGATGTGCCTGTTGTAGTTGCAAACGTTACTATTTTAATGGACTTTGTTATTCTTGATATTCCCGAGGACGATAGTATGTCTATTATTCTTGGAAGACCCTTTTTGAATACTGCGGGGGCTGTTATTGATTGCACTAAAGGCAATGTCACTTTTCATGTTAATGGCAATGAGCATACGGTACACTTTCCGAGGAAACAACCTCAAGTTCATAGTATCAACTCTATTGGAAAAATTCCATCTATTATATTTGGGGGTTTTGAATTTCCTCTTCCTACTGTTAAGAAGAAATATGATATTCTTATTATTGGGGATGTGCATATCCCCGTTGAGGTAACATAGTGTTATTCGAAATTTCTCCGGTTCCATGTTATTCAGAATGAGTTCGTTAACAAGACTTGATCAACCTTGTTAGAGGATTCCTTTTGATGATCATGAGATGGATGAAACTAGAAGGCACAACCTTCTGTACCCCACTTTTACTATCTGTTATTTATATTAAATAAAATCAAAATAAATATTTTTCTATCTGTTATCTGATTATCCAAGCAATATAAAAATACCTCGAAAATAAAAGTTCTCCAAATGCCCTGAAATTTAAATATGATTTTTTCTATAATATTTGAGAATATTTGGCACTGAGAACACAGCAGGGGGTCAACCACCTGCCCACGAGGGTGGAGGGCGCGCCCTGCCCCCCTGGGCGCGCCCCCTGCCTCGTGGGACCAGGTGGCCCTCCTCCACTTATCCTTTCACCCACACACTTCTTCTTCGTCCCACAAACACGAATATCCAGCTCAAGCATGAGTTCTAGCTCGTTTTGCTGCCATTTCCCCTTGCTCAAAGCACCTCTCACAAAACTGCTTGGGGAGATTATTCCTTGGTATGTGACTCCTCCATTGGTCCAATTAGTTTTTATTCTAGTGCTTTATTCATTGCAAATTTTTGCTGCTTAGGTGACCCTGTTCTTGAGCTTGCATGTCAAATTTATATGGTCAAAAGTAGTTTTGATGCATGATATAGGCCCTAGGCACTTGTAGGAGTAGTTGCTATCAATATTATTGAGTTTGGTTTACTTTTATTTTGAAGTTACTAAAAAATTTCAGAATTTTTCAGAGGAAGAAATATGCTTAGAAAAATTTTCCAAGGAGGTTCTTCAAGGAAGCAAGGACCCAGGCTTGCAATGCGTGATGCTGATGACGAGCCGCCAAGAAATGCTCCAGTGCGTCCTTGTGAATGGCCCTCTGAGAACTTTATGGATCGAGCGGGAATTAAGGAAGAATTCAACGCATATTTGCATAACACTGATCTTGTGAGCTTCGAGGAAGAGAAGTGCAGCCAGTATCACAACCTCACCGGTACCTTTGTGAGGATGTTTGAATTTTCAACTTCACGTAATTCTCCAACTATCCTGTTTGATCTTTATGATAAATCTTACACTATGGACTTAGAGGATTTCACCACTGCATGCAAACTTCCACAATGGGGTAGTATAAGGGATCCTCGCAAATCTGAATTTAGAGATTTTCTTGCTAGCGTAACTGTGGGAGAATCTAGAGATATTACACAAGCTACCATAAGGAGCATTCACTTTCCTGCTATACATTACTTTGCTCTCTTCATAGGTAGATGCATCAATGGTAAAGATGAGGCATGTCACATGTGTGTTCCCGATCTCAGTATCCTTAGGAGCGCTGTGTTAGGAGACCAATCTTATAATTTGGGAGCCATTGTTGCACGTAGGTTGCACCTTAATAGATTTAATGGAGATTTCTTTGGAGTAATTTATGCAACCCGCATAGCTAATTTTCTTGGTATAGCCATACGCGAAGATGATATTGAACTACCACCTGCTTATGTAGATTTTAATGCTATGGTTCACCACGAGTTTGTCGAGAGGAATGAATCACCTCTCCAATATCGACTAATCTTTGACAGACGTCGTGCTGTCCGTATTACTCTCCCTGCTCCTGCCTTCTTTGATTATGAGGCAAGAGGAAGATATACTATCACCAGAGAGGAGGCAGATGAGTATGAGAGGAGAGAGGAGGCCGCTCGTCGCCACGCTGCAGCTCAGCAGGCGATAGCCGCTGCATCGCAGTACGACCCCATCTACTATTAGGGATATCCGCCAGGCTAGCCGTGGCCATAGACCAACTTAGGCCAAAAGCCTAAGCTTGGGGGAGTACGTATTCCCACCGACATTACATTTATGTTCACACACTCATTTCTAGATGTCGGTGCTCATACTTTTTCATTGTATCATCCATGCTAGTTTAATTTCCTTTTTATGCTTTCTTCTTGTGTGTTTAATAAACCTTAAGAAAAACCAAAAAAATTTAGTTGTAGCTTTTAATCAGTTTAATTTCCATGCTTGTAGTAGTAATTAAAAAGAAAACCCAAAAATATTTCTTGTTCTTCTTTTTGCTTGTTGGGAGCTTTCCCTTGTAAATAGTTTTATTTCTTTTCTTTTCTTTGGGGGTCGATAGGAGAAGACCATGATTAAATTGTTGAAGTGGCTCTTATATGCATTATTGTTGATCTGACAAAAGAGCCCATATTGCCTTGTCTTCTCATGTTGATTGAATGCTTGCAGATTCCAGCTTAGTTCAATGCACGTGCACTATTATTATTATTCACACTATTCGGTCATGCAAGTGAAAGGCAATTATGATGGTATATGATGGACTGGCTGAGATGAGAAAAGATGGTATGAACTCAACCTCTTTTGTTTTTGTAAATATGATTAGTTCATCGTTCCTGATTCGGCCTGTTATGAATAAACATGTTTGCAATGACAATTAGAGATCATAGTTTCTTGTGCCATGCTTGATTAGCTATGAGTTATAATGGTTTACCTTGCGTGCCAACATGCTATTGAGATGGTTGTGATGTGGTATGATAGGGTGGTATCCTCCTCTGAATGATTTAAGTGACTTAACTTGGTGCATGTTCACGCATGTAGTTGAAACAAAATCAACATAGCCTTCACGATATTTGTGTTCATGGTGGATTATATCCTACTCATGCTTGCATTCGGTGTTGATTAATTTTAATGCATGTTCATGACTGTTGTCGCTCTCTAGCTGGTCGCTTCCCAGTCTTTTTCTAGCCTTCACCTGTACTAAGCGGGAATACTGCTTGTGGATCCAAACTCCATAAACCCCAAAGTTATTCCACATGAGTCCACTATACCTACCTATATACGGTATCTACCTACCGTTCCAAGTAAATTTGTATGTGCCAAACTCTAAACCTTCAAATAAATATCCTGTTTTGTATCCTCGAATAGCTCATGTATCAACTAGGGATGTCTGTATATTACATGTTAGGCGGGTTATTCTCAAGAGGAGTGGACTCCGCTCCTCACTCATGAGATAAATGGCTGGTCATTGGGATGTGATAGAGGCAAAGGTGTCCCGATGTTTCGATGAGATGGTGGCTATCGTTTTCTGTGGGAGTCGACCTTGACGATCCGACTACGAACGTGCGAGACGCCGCGCCTTAGCAATCGCTAAACCAACTTCCGAGGGGTTATTGACCATGCCGGAGCACGATCAACCTGACCACGAGGGCCTGTTTCCTGCGAGCAAACGAAGAACAAGCAAGAAACTGAGATTGCAATCTGGATATTGCGAATATAAGATGAAAGCTTTATTGAACAAGGTGGGGTTCTGTGACGTCTTGGTCTGGTCGTTGGACACAAACGAAGTACGAGAAGTTGCAGCTATGGCGAACTTTTAATCTAAACAAAACCCAAAGTCTAAACGACGCCCTAAGGGCTGTATATATGGAGGAAGAGAGGGGAATTTCGTGGCCCTTGAGGGTGGGGTCCGAAACCAACCCTAACTCTTGTTTCCCCACACATACGGACTCTAAAAATAGCCTATACTTAAGTATTTCGAAATTACATGGGCCTGGCCCATTAATAAGGTGACGCAGCACCTAGAATAGCCTATGGACGAATATTATGAAGTGGCATCTTGTATATTTTGTCCATGGCTTCATGCACTCCTTATGGCGGCTTCAAAGTCCTGAAATCATCACTTGTAACTCCGTTCTTGATCCCCTTGCGCATGCCATCAACTCCATGCGTGTTCTTGCTCCAATGTTCATCCTTCTCCAAGCTAGGCCCTTCATTTGAAAGCAAAACAAATGTATCTAATTTAGGCAGCATCATAATCTCATGAACATTAGAATCATTACCAAGAAACGAAAGTACCTGGTAATTTAATTGGCGTGCACGAGCTCTAGTAATTGGTCCAGTATATGTAACAGTAGGGGCCGTGGGTGTAACAATGGTATTGATGTCCTCATCATCCTCCCCTTCTTGAAAGAAGTCGTCCTCGACGGAAGCTCATCTTCCTCACCCAAATAAGGCTTCAAATCTGCAATGTTAAAAGTGGGACTAACCCCAAAATCTGCAGGTAGCTCAAGTTTATATGCATTATCATTTATTTTCTCTAAAACCTTAAAAGGACCATCAGCACGTGGCATTAGCTTTGATTTGCGCAGATTAGGAAATCTATCTTTACGCAAATGTAACCAAACAAGATCGCCAGGTGCAAACACAACATGTTTTCTACCCTTATCTCCAGCAAGTTTATATTTAGCATTCATACGCTCAATGTTTTCCTTAGTTAACTCATGCATTTTTAAAATCAATTCAGAACGTTCTTTAGCATCAAAATTAACCTTCTCCGAAGATGGAAGAGGCAACAAATCAATAGGTGCACGAGGTAGGAAACCATACACAATTTCAAAAGGGCACATCTTAGTAGTAGAATGCAATGAACGATTATAAGCAAATTCAATATGAGGCAAGCATTCTTCCCACATTTTCTTGTTATTCTTCAAAACAGCCCTAAGCATAGTAGACAATGTTCTATTGACTACTTCAGTTTGTCCATCAGTTTGGGGGTGACAAGTAGTACTAAAAAGTAACTTAGTCCCCAACTTAGCCCATAAACATCTCCAAAAGTGGCTAAGAAATTTAGTATCACGATCTGAAACAATAGTATTTGGCACACCATGTAAGCGAATAATTTCACGAAAGAACAAATCAGCAACATTAACAGCATCATCGCTTTTATGACATGGTATAAAGTGTGCCATTTTCGAGAACCTATCCACGACAACAAATATGCTATCCCTCCCCTTCTTTCTTCTAGGTAAACCTAAAACAAAGTCCATAGATATATCCTCCCAAAGAACACTAGGTATAGGCAAAGGCATATATAAACCATGAGGATTGAGTCGTGACTTAGCTCTTTGACATGTAGTGCAGCGAGCAACAAAACGCTCAACATCCCGTCTCATCTTTGGCCAAAAGAAATGTGTAGCAAGTATATCCTCCGTCTTCTTGACGCCAAAGTGTCCCATTAATCCTCCTCCATGCGCCTCCTGCAAGAACAAAAGACGAACGGAGCTAGCTGGAATGCATAGCTTGTTAGCACGAAACACAAATCCATCATAAGAACGAACTTGTTCCAAGTTCTCCCTTCCTTACAATTTTGCAATACATCTTTAAATTCAGCATCATTAACATATTGATCTTTTATGGTCTCCAAACCAAATATTTTAAAGTCAAGTTGTGAAAGCATAGTATAACGACGAGACAAGGCATCAGCAATAACATTTTCTTTACCCTTCTTGTGTTTAATCACATAAGGGAAAGTCTCAATGAATTCAACCCATTTAGCATGTCGACGGTTCAGTTTTGCTTGACTTTTAATGTGTTTCAAAGATTCATGATCAGAATGTATAACAAATTCCTTGGGCCATAAATAATGTTGCCATGTTTCTAAGGTCCGAACAAGAGCATATAATTCTTTATCATAAGTAGAATAGTTCAGACTAGGCCCACTCAATTTTTCAGAAAAGTATGCAACAGGTTTTCCATCTTGTAATAACACACCTCCTAATCCAATTCCACTAGCATCACATTCAAGCTCAAAAGTCTTATTGAAATTAGGAAGTTGGAGTAAAGGAGCATGTGTCAACTTATCTTTCAATACCGTGAAGGCTTCTTCCTGTGCGGTACCCCAAACAAAAGGTACATCCTTCTTTGTAAGCTCGTTGAGAGGTGCAGCAATGGTGCTGAAATCTCTCACAAAACGCTTATAGAAACCAGCGAGGCCAAGGAAACTCCTCACTTGTGTGACCGTTTTGGGCTGCGGCCAACTCTCAATAGCTTCAATCTTGGCTTTATCAACTTCAATTCCCTGTGGAGTAACAACATAGCCAAGAAAAGATACTCGGTCGGTGCAAAAGGTGCACTTTCCAAGGTTACCAAACAAACGTGCATCACGTAGAGCAATAAAAACAGCACGTAAATGTTCCAAATGTTCCTCCAAAGATTTGCTATAAATCAATATGTCATCAAAGTAAACTACCATAAATCGTCCAATGAAAGCACGTAAAACTTCGTTCATTAACCTCATGAAAGTACTAGGTGCATTAGTTAACCCAAAAGGCATGACTAACCACTCATATAATCCAAACTTAGTTTTAAATGCTGTTTTCCATTCATCTCCCAATTTCATACGAATTTGATGGTAACCACTACGCAAATCAACTTTGGAGAATATTGTACAGCCACTCAATTCATCAAGCATATCATCTAGCCTAGGAATAGGATGACGATAACGAATAGTAATATTATTAATGCCTCTACAATCAACGCACATACGCGACGTACCATCCTTTTTCGGCACTAAAATGATAGGAACAGCACAAGGACTAAGGGATTCGCGTATATAACCTTTGTCGAGCAGTTCTTGTACTTGACGCATAATCTCCTTCGTCTCCTCTGGATTGGTACGGTATGGTGCCCGGTTGGGTAATGATGCACCGGGAATTAAGTCAATTTGATGCTCAATCCCGCGAATAGGTGGTAATCCCGGTGGCACGTCTTGTGGAAAGACATCGGCGAACTCCTGCAAAATGTTAGTGACAGCAGGAGGCAAAGAGGAAGGCACGTCCTCGAATGAAAATAATGCCTCTTTGCACACAAAAGCATAGCAAACAGATTTGCTAAAATCTAGATCATCAATATCAGATTTGGTGGCAAGTAAACATGCACTTTTCAATTTAATTTCAGAAGCAACACTAGATTGTTTATTATTATTAGGCTGCATTTGTTGCTCAAATTCTTTTGCCACAATCTGATTTTCACTCTTAGTTTTCTCCTGTTTTGCTTTATTAGCTCTATTAATATCATCTTTCAAAATGGAATCAGGAGTCATAGGAAGCAAAGTAATATTTTTATCCTTATGAACAAGAGTATACTGATTGTTTCTACCATGGTGAATAGAATTTTTATCAAATTGCCATGGTCTACCAAGTAATAAGGAACATGCTTGCATAGGTACCACATCACAATCAACATAATCAGCATATGTAGAGATACTAAAATGCACACGAACAGTACGTGTTACCTTAACCTTGCCGCTGTTGTTGAACCATTGGATGTAGTAAGGATGTGGATGTGGTCTTGTGGTGAGAGATAGCTTCTCCACCATCTCGATGCTAGCCAAGTTGTTGCAACTCCCTCCATCTATGATCACGCGAACAGAACGTTCCTTCACAACTCCCTTTGTATGGAACAAATTATGCCTCTGATTTTGCTCAGCTTGTGTAACCTGCACACTCAAAACACGTTGAGCAACTAAACATTCATACCTGTCAGCATCTTCAGGAGCCATGTATTGCGTCTCATGATCAGAATCGTCTCCACCGTGTTCGTCACGTGTAATAAGAGCCAAAGTCTCCTCATCATAGTCACTAGCGGACTCATACCCACCATCCTCAGTAACAATCATCACACGCTTAGATGGGCATTCTCTCGCATAATGACCTCCACCCTTGCAACGTCGACAAATAATATCATGTGTTTGCCCTGTTGATGCCATGGATGAAGAAGAGCTCTTTGCAGGCCCAGAAGGTGTGCTCTTGGCAGATAGTGGTGATTGTGCCTGCTTTATTGTATCACGGTTGGAGGTGGCAGCCGACGGAGGCGCCGGTGAAGCAGAACGTGTGGAAGTAGATGATGCACGTGGTGTCCATGAAGAAGGTCGACCTGCAGAAAAGTTAGTCCGCGCCAATGCCTGTCGATCCTGCACTTCACGTTCAGCTTTACAAGCAAGATGGAATAAACGAGTGATATTAGTATACTCCTTATACTCTAGAATCGTCTGAATCTCTCTATTTAATCCACCCATAAAACGTGCAAGCATAGCTTCATTCTCCTCAACAATACCACATCTAATCATGCCAGTTTGTAATTCCTGATAATATTCTTCTACAGAATTTTTTCCCTGTCTTAAGCGATGCAATTTTTGAAGTAATTCACGTTGATAATATGGTGGAACCCAACGAGTACGCATAGCAGTTTTCAAAGCAGCCCAAGTAGCAGGAATGGGATATAATCTACAATGCTCAGACCACCAAACACATGCAAAACTAGTGAATGCACAAACAGCAGCAGGAACACGTCTCTCCTCGGGATATTGTAAACATGTAAATCGTTGTTCAGTTTCTAACTCCCAAGTAAGATATATATCAGGAACATATCTACCCTCAAATGGTGGAATATTCAATTTTAGTTTAGGGAGATGGTCATGATCTCGTACCTGAGGGTGAGCCCTACCATTGCCATTATTTGCATGTGTACGACCTGATGGTTGCTATGCTGGTGGTGGCACGTAGTTCTGATTTTGATCAACCTCATCCTCGTAATCGCCAGCAAAATCATCCTCCTCCGCATCAGCAGCAGGAGCCACAGAAGTAGCAACAGCAGCACCAACAGTTTGGCCAGGTGCAAGAGGGAGACGGCTCGCTCGGCGGAGGGCTGTTTCACGATGTGTAGGTAGTCGTCGTTGTTGTTGTTGTAGAGGTGCGTTAGGTGCAGCCGGTGGTGGTGGTGGAAGACGCGCGAGCAATTCATTAAACCTGTCATCGAGTTTTGTTTCGAACGTCTTCTCCATGTCATCTATCTTCTCCATGGCCTCTTCAAATCTGTTTAGCACATCCTGCACCTGTCCATTCATCATTTGCTGAAATTTGTCATGCAACTCCTGATTCGTCATGTTCTCCCAGTCAGTCTCGTCGGCTTGTGATCCTGCCATGGTTAGCAACAATAGAAAACACACAAGAATATGATCCTACAGAATACTAACACGAGGTGGTGGTGGCGGGTGCCACAAATCCGTCAAGCAAATCTCAAATTCTTACCAGTTCTTACCCAGCAATAGGCGGTGATCGGCAACCGTTGTAGTCAAAACTCTCAAAAGCTTGGATAGAGCGATTGCCAGGGAGAATCAAACGCACGACATAGAGGTATGTGGAGCTGGGAAGGCTTATAGTATGGTAGCAAAAAGGGTCAGCAATAATCAATTCAGAGATGCAAAGTTGAATAAACGCTCAACGACGGTACTGTGCTGGTCCTAGGCTAGACCGTGCTAGAGACGCGAGCCTAGAACACTAACAAAATCACGGCGCTGCACGTAAATAAGGGAAAAGCACACTCTAGAACTTTTTTTTTCGCTTTTTTTTTGCGCTCCTCTTTTTTTTTGCGCTCCTTTTTTTTTGCGAAAAATCACTATAATGGCGAGTGTCTCAAAACTCTTCCCTCGTCAAACTGATAGGATGGGCACGAAAAAAAAATTTCCACTTTTTTTTTCGGAAATCAGGGCAGCGACGACGAAAAAGTGCGACAAAAAATCACTATGATGGCACGTGGCTCAAAAGACTCAGAAAAGCCTAAAAAAAGGATAGGGAAAAAATATTTTTGCCCGTGAAAAATATTTTTTTTTTCCGAGACCTACGCAGGCACGGAAACATGAATCGGAATTGAGATTGATCTCAAGAACAAACCTAATATGAGAAGAACTCGGATTGGTGGTGGATATACGGTGGTGGTATATGGTAGCGGTGGTGGTATATGGATAGAGATTGATGGTGGTATATGGATACGGATTGGTAGTGGTATATGGATAAGGATTCAGAGCGGTGGCGGATAAGCAAAAGTGGTAGATGGGCGATGATGATGGTGCGGCGGCGGCGTGACAACTTATGACCAGAACTCGAAACTCTAAAAGACTAGACTCTAAGACCAGCAACTTGACACGACGATGCAACCGCAAATTCAACAAAGCAAAAACCCTAAAAAGATTATGCAAAGGCTCAGATTGGTTCGGATATGATGAACTAACCCTAATTTTTTTTGTGTGGCTTTTTCGTGGACTGTAGGTATGAAGAACAGACTCGATCTAATCTACGAAAAACTGTAAAATCTCACCGAGCAACCTGGAAATCTGATACCACTTGATAGAGGCAAAGGTGTCTCGATGTTTCGATGAGATGGTGGCTATCGTTTTCTGTGGGAGTCGACCTTGACGATCCGACTACGAACGTGCGAGACGTCGCGCCTTAGCAATCGCTAAACCAACTTCCGAGGGGTTATTGACCACGCCGGAGCACGATCAACCTGACCACGAGGGCCTGTTTCCTGCGAGCAAACGAAGAACAAGCAAGAAACTGAGATTGCAATCTGGATATTGCGAATATAAGATGAAAGCTTTATTGATCAAGGTGGGGTTCTGTGACGTCTTGGTCTAGTCGTTGGACACAAACGAAGTACGCGAAGTTGCAGCTATGGCGAACTTTTAATCTAAACAAAACCCAAAATCTAAATGACGCCCTAAGGGCTGTATATATGGAGGAAGAGAGGGGAATTTCGTGGCCCTTGAGGGTGGGATCCGAATCCAACCCTAACTCTTGTTTCCCCACACATACGAACTCTAAAAATAGCCTATACTTAAGTATTTCGAAATTACATGGGCCTGGCCCATTAATAAGGTGACGCAGCACCTAGAATAGCCTATGGACGAATATTATGAAGTGGCATCTTGTATATTTCGTCCATGGCTTCATGCACTCCTTATGGCGGCTTCAAAGTCCTGAAATCATCAGTTGTAACTCCATTCTTGATCCCCTTGCGCATGCCATCAACTTCATGCGTGTTCTTGCTCCAATGTTCATCCTTCTCCAAGCTAGGCCCTTCATTTGAAAGCAAAACAAATGTATCCAATTTAGGCAGCATCATAATCTCATGAACATTAGAATCATTACCAAGAAACGAAAGTACCTGGTAATTTAATTGGCGTGCGCGAGCTCTAGTAATTGGTCCAGTATATGTAACAGTAGGGGCTGTGGGTGTAACAATGGTATTGATGTCCTCATCAGCCACTATCCATAAGCTTTACTTGATAGGTGTGAGTGAACAAGTCCGGTACCAATTCCACTATTCTTTCATTTCACATTGTGTGAAATGGGATACATCCTCAACTTTGGGGAAAAGGTAACTTGGTATTGTTTATCCCATTTCCTACTCACCTCTACTCAAGTCTTGTGATGGATAGGCAAGGCATTTCACCTTCGGTCTACAACAACAACGACGAGCTCGATGCCACGAAAAACTCCATCGACGCCAAGATGCATGCTCAAATGGAGGAGATCAAATCCCTCATCAAGTACTACAAGCTATCCTCCTCATCTTCGAGAAGACGCTCAAGAGCACATGCTTCCGAACTACCATCTCCAGCAAGATCACATCCGCATCGACACCACCACCGACAAGAACGTGAAGGTCAGGAGCTTAACACCAACAACCACTCAACGACTTCACCATCTCCCTTGGCATCTTCGCCAAGCGACTTCAAGGCATCTTCGCCTATGGACATACGACATCTTCGCCCACAAGCACCTCAAGAGAAGCTCTCCAAGCTCAAGTCTGCGACTTCTACGAGCTACTACGACCTCCACACCGACCACGAGATCCCTTTCTATGGGACTCTAGAACCCGAGGAGTATCTCGAGTGGGAGCGCTTGATGGACAACTACCTCAAGCTACATCAAGCTCCTCCCGAAGATCAAGTGAAGTGCGCCTCAAGAAACTTCCACGACTACGCGTCGACATGGTGGCTTCACACACCTTCGGAGAGCTACGACATGAGTTGGCCCAAGACGAAGAAAGCTTTGCGGCGAGAGTTCGTGCCTCCAACCTACATGGAACAACTTCAAGACCAATTGGAGAACACCATACAAGGAACCAAGTCCATCGACGAGTACTTCAAGGAGCTGAAGATTGTCTTGCGACGAGCCAGTGTGGATGACCCCATTTGGATGAAGTTCCACTTCATGATGGGATTGAACAACGACATCTCCAAGACTTTCTCCCTCGAGAACTACAAGTCCCTCGATGAGAACTAGATTGGTGCTCTCAAGGCAGAACAAGAACTCATGAAGGCCAGGGCTTCTCGACCCCAAGCACACTTCTCGAAGACCAAGCTGCAAGACGACAAGCATGAGGCTAGTACCACGATGATGTCCAAGCCCGACGAGCTCCATGATGATGCTCCCAAGTTTGAATTCACCGCCATCCCTCTTTGTGGCATTGATGATGCCGAGTCTGCTTCGACTCTTTCTCAAGATGGTGCGGTGACGACTATGACTACGGAGTCATTCGAGGACCAAGCTTTCGAGGCGAACGACATCGTGACGAGCAAGGATGATGCTTCCATCTTAGGAGGCGAGAGTGATGATGTGCCATCTTCGGCCTTCATCCACGGCGACGGTGACGAGATGATCGAGCATGGGATTATGCCTTCGGTCATGGAGGAGAGTGATGATGTGCCATCTTCGGCCTTCATCCACGACGACGGCGACGAGATGGTTGAGCATGGGATTTTCCCTTCGGCCACAACGACGTATGACGACTTGAGTGACTTGTGCCACCATATTGAGAGTGAGAGCTACTTCTCCACTAGCCCCATATATGATGTGTTGCCCCAATTC
Organism: Triticum urartu; assembly: GCF_003073215.2. Classification (NCBI taxonomy): domain Eukaryota; kingdom Viridiplantae; phylum Streptophyta; class Magnoliopsida; order Poales; family Poaceae; genus Triticum; species Triticum urartu. Next base: position 217,559,253 of record NC_053027.1, read on the forward strand.
CCATGTGAGGAGAGCCACAACCCCCACCACTTGAGTGAGATGAGTGACTCCAGCATACGTGAGATTGAGTGCACTTATTTTGAGGGAGTGAGAGAACCACCACATAGAGAGTGAGGTAGTTGATAGGGCCTGTGAGGCCACTTCGTTTCTAATGACTTAACCTCTACCTATATTGTGTCTTCTCATTTTGTGCTAGGTCCCATATATGATGATGCGCCGATCCTCGTTGACTTCGTCCTTCCTATGGACAAGACGATGGCCATGGTGGAATATGATGCACCCCCACATGGTTCCATCAAGTTGATGATAATGACCATCATTTGGTCTTTCCCACCTCACGTACACCACTTTAGTGGAACGAACAAGGTAATATAGGTGAAGGTGATGCTCTTGTCCCACTAGTGGACATTCTTGAGATTGATTGCTTGCATGATGTTGATCAACCTATTTCCAGGCTTCATGCTAGTGCGACTTCCTCATGTGATGATTTCTTGCCCATTTATGATGAGTATGATGATTCTCATGTGGAGTCTATTAGTTGTGATGCCATGTTACATAGGATTTCTTGTGATAATTCTTTAGGTCACATCATGTTTGACAACCCGCTTGACTTGTCATATGCTATCAATGAGCTCACCCATATGTCATATTTGCAATCTCATCGTAGTGACTATGCATATGCCGTTAAATTAAACCCAATTTGCACATATGGCATAGATGACAAGCCCATGGTTATTGCCATTTATTTTTCTTGTGATGATATTGATATGCTCCCTTTGCATCATTTATCCCATATGCCATGCCATGACCACCTAGCTTCGGATATGCATTGTTTTGGATGCTGTCCATTTTCTCCATATTATATTTCTGCTATTACTCATGAGGAGACCCCCATAGTTTCCTCATACATATTAGGAGATTTTGATCCATCCCATTCATTGCCTGATCCCAATACTTGTGTGCACCATATGATCCCCATGAATAAACATGTTATTGATGTGCCATATACTTGCATTCTCAATTTGTGTCCCCATCGTGTTATACACAATAACTATTCTTTCATGATGGATGACATGTTCTGATACCATGCATCAAATCTCTTTGAGCGATGCTTATCTTGTGCTAACTCACACATGCACATACACATCATGATGGATGATGTGTACATTTACCACACACACAATTTCTTTCTCTTGTGTATTTGTTGTTTAGGTACCATGCTTCCTTGTCAACCTCACAATCCCATGAGTTGACAAAATGAGTTCTAGAGAGCAACGATGATTTGGGATCCCGTGGATTGTCTTTCCCACCGCTCTCTTTGCGCAAAGACTTCGCGCATTTCTTCTACATGGCCCTCACTTGGTTATGGGTTATTGTCCATTATATATCATTTTCCCATATTGCCATGTTCACTTTGCATGATATACTCATTCCTAGGACTTTTCCATGCATTTGTGACCCATGCTTTGCATTACACATGATGATTGATTCTCATACTTGTATGTGTATTTGCAAACTTGGTGGAGATATTGCTTGTTATTGCCATGTTCCTTTTGTGACACATCCCTATGATGATACTATGATCTTGCTTTGTGTGCGTGCTTGCGATATGTCATGTGCATTGTCTATGCCTATTATTTGCTCACATGACATGATTGCCATGATTTCCTCTAGTTTGTTGCATCTTCGCTCCACTAGTTTGCACGACATGATTGATATGCTTGTTTATGTTTCATCACTAATGATTCATACTTGCTCATTTCATAGGGTTGATGACAACCATTACAATGCTTTGCACATGCTTTTTATTGCTTCTTGTCATATATCTCCATGTGTTGCCTCTCATGCTATAAGATTTTCCATGTATTGAGTGCAACAATGATTTTAGTCTTGCTAATGAGATTGCCCCCATAGCATTCTCGCATATATTTGGAGATCTTGACATATTCCTTGTGAAGCATGCTTGTCTTAACTTTTTGCACCATATACCTAGTGCCATGAATATAGTCATTGTTGCATCATATTATTCATGCACTTGTGCTTCTAATGGTTATGTGCAAGAGAAGAGAACCATCATGATGGATGATGTGTTTATCTACCATGTGCATACATTATTTGTTTTGTTGTGTGCATGTGTAGGATACTTGGACTTTGTGTCGACTTCCACTTCATGTGAGTTGGCCATTCGAGCTCTTGAGAGGGAACCACCTGCTACCATGACGATTCTACATCATACTTGCTTGTGCTTCGGCATTGTGAAGGACGCACAAGGACATGCTTTCAAGGTGATATCCTTCTCTTTTGAGAACCCCCAAACCATGACGATGCATATTATGGATCATACAACTTGTGTTGCTTGCACCATGAGACTTATTGTCCATCTTGGACCACTTGCTTGCACACATGTTAGAGACCTTGCCTCGACTTGCCACTTTCACATTTCCATGCATCATGATATATATGCCTTGTATGTTGCATCCAATTCTTGGATTACTTGCTCCTATAATATGTTTGGTTGCAACAATGTCATTTCTTCAGATATACCATGTCCCATTGCTTGTCACATGATTGACTTGATTGCCTCACACATGATGAACAATTGCTCTTTCTATTATGTTGAGTGCCACACGATTTTCACTACACCCTATGCACGTTATGCTTGGATTGTCTTGCACTTGACCCATGTGTTTAGACATTTCATTTTATTTGGTGTTGTGAATGATTCTATGCCTACCATAGACCTTTTGATGTAGGGTGGAACCCTATACGGCCGATCTTTCACGAAAGGAGCAGATCCCGCGATGAACACGAAGAACACAAGGGGAAAACACAAAAGCAAACACAAGAGAATCACTCAAACCAACGAGATTAGGTCACACATATGCTAGATCCTCGAAACACAAAGAGATACATGATCCGAATCCAACAAAGGACGACACATAGGTAACCGGTTCTTCTCCGAGAGGAGGTCTTGAGTTCTTCCCATTAGGGGTCTTGAATCCAAGCAGATCTTCTCCAAAGAGGTGAGGGTCCCTCGCAATGGAGTAGATCCGGATGGATGAGTGAAGCTCTATCTCACATATGAGCTAATACAACGCTAACCTTGACTAGGAGGAGGAGGCCTATTTATAGTCTTAGTGCAAGTGGGGGCGAAGTGAAGGGGTACATGGGCCTCGGGCCTGAAACTGTGCGTAGACAGGTACCGGACGTCCGGTGGGTTATGGTCGTTCGGTGGCTCGTGGGCGTCCGGACGTCCGGTAGTCTCTGGACTTCCGCCGGTTTTGGCTCTGTGGAGATGGCACCGTTTTTCCGAAGATGGCCGGTTGTCCAGTCGTCGGTCGACCGGTCGCGTTGGACATCCACTGTTTTGGCTCGGGTGTGGGGACGTCGGTCATCTGGTCCTGGCCGGATGTCTGGTCGCTGTAGCTTGCATTGGCTGGGGCCTGGGCAGGCTGGGGCTTTAGGTGCTGGACATCCGGCGCCGGCCAGTCGTCCGGTGGCTGTAGCTTCAGTGGCAGCTCTTCTTCCTGTCCTTGGCACTTGGTGTCCTCGCCGTCTTGTCCGTTGGATGTAGCTGCTCCTTGGCTTTCCTCCAAGTACCTGATTACACATAGTGTTTCCGCTTGAGGTAGCAGCCATATCTCATGTATTGAAAGTGGTAGTTTGTAGAGGAGCGAGTTCACCTTATCCTCGATAGCTTTTGCTCGGTCTCTTGTCATTGGTCCAAGTGGTGTTGTAGGGGGCGTAGGTAGGTCCATGGGGATGACCTTGGGATGCTCCGCATCATCTCCCCCCCATGGAAAAGATCCGACCTCGGATCGAAATCTTCATCACCGTAGTAGGGTGAGAGATCCTTGACGTTGAAGACGTCGCCCATGTTGTACTTGTCACATGGGAGGCCGCTCTTGTAAGTGTTGTTGTTGTAGCATGCTAGCACCTTGAAGGGTCCATCGGCTCGTGGTAGAAGTGTGGACTTGCGTTTGTTGGGGAAGCGTTCCTTGTGAAGGTGTAGCCACACGAGATCTCGAACGTTGAATAGCATGGGTTGCTTGTTGACGTTGTGCTTAGTCGCGAGTCGTTGTACTTGGCGGTCGATGGTGTGCCTTGTATCTTCATGCATCTTCTTGAGATAGTTCACTCGTGCACTCGCGTCCATATTGATGCGCTCTTGTAGTGGTAGAGGAAGAATGTCTAGTGGGGACAACAGGTTGAATTCGTAGATGACCTCGAAGGGGGACTTGCTGTAGTTGAATGTCTTGCACGGTTGTAGGCGAACTCAGCGATCGGTAGGCACTCTTCCCACTCCTTGATGTTCCTCTTGATCAACACGCGTCGTAGAGTGGAGAGCATTCGGTTCGTCACTTCCGTTTGGCCGTTGGTTTGTGGATGATATGTTGTGGAGTATAGTAGCTTGATTCCAAGCTTGGCGCATAAGGTCTTCCAAAAGTAACTCAAGAACTTGACATCGTGGTCCGAGACAATCGTCTTTGGCACTCCATGTAGGCGCAATATTTCCCTACAAAAAAGATTTGCAACATGTGAAGCATCGTCTATCTTGTTACAGCCATTTTAGAGAATCGGTCCATGACAACAAACACATAATCTTTGCCGTTTCTAGTTCTAGGCAAACCAAGCACAAAATCCATGCTAATATCTTCCCATGGATGATATGGAATTGGATGGGGTGTATATAGACCATGAGATTGAGCTTTGGACTTAGCTTTGTGACATGTCGAACATCGGGTGGTGAAGCGTGAGACATCGCGTGACATCTTGGGCCAATAGTAGTTCTTGGAGAGCATAGAGAATGTCTTGTCGTGTCCAAAGTGTCCCATGAGTCCTCCTCCATGAGATTCTTGCAAATGTAACAAATGAAGAGAAGACTCGGGGATGCAAAGTTTGTTAGCTCTCATAAGATAATCATCTTTGATGTAATAGCGTTCCCAAGATGTATGCATCAAACATTTGGCATAAGGAATAGCAAAAGTAGGATCATGCGCATATAAGTCTTTTATGTGCTCAAAGCCTATGACATTCAATTCAAGTTTGGTGACAAGCATGCATATGCGGGAAAGAGCGTCCGCCACAACATTTTCCTTACCTTTAATATACTTGATGGCATAAGGAAATGACTCAATGAATTCACTCCATTTAGCATGACGCTTGTTCAACTTAGTTTGACCCTTAAGATACTTAAGCGTTTCATGGTCGGTATGGATGACAAATTCATGAGGGCGAAGGTAATGTTCCCATTCATGCAAAACTCGCACTAAATCATATAGCTCTTTGTCATTGATGGGGTAATTGAGTTGTGCTCCAGAAAGTTTGTCACTAAAGTAAGCTATGGGGCGCTTCGCTTGCATTAAGACACCTCCTATTCCATTACCACTAGCATCGCAATGAGTTTCAAAAGGTTTGTCAAAGTTGGGTAATGCAAGCACGGGAGCATGAGTAAGCAAATTCTTAAGCTCATTGAATGGAGTATCGTGGGATGGTCCCCAAACAAAAGGCGCATTCTTCTTGCTCAAAGAATGCAAAGGTGAAGCAATGGTGCTAAAATTCTTCACAAATTGACGATAGAAACCGGCTAAACCAAGAAAACTACGCACTTGTTGCAAGTTGGTTGGTTGGGGCCAAGTTTTAATAGCATTGATCTTAGATTCATCCACATGAACACCCTTAGAAGACACAACGAAACCCAAGAAAACAAGCTTGCCAAGACCAAAAAGGCATTTGTCCATATTAGCATAAAGGTGCTCTTTTCTAAGATTTTGTAGCACGGTTCTAAGGTGGGTGAATGGTCTTTTAGAGATTTGCTAAAGACAAGAATATCGTCAAAGTATACCACAGCATATACACCAATATAAGGTCGAAAAACTAAATGCATGAGTCGCATGAAAATGTCAGGTGCTTCGGATAAACCCATTGGCATAACAAGCCATTCATATACGCCAAACTTGGTCTTAAATGCGGTTTTTGATTCATCACCTTCTTGGATGCGTATTTGATAGTAGCCACTCTTAAGATCAATCTTAGAGAAAATGGTGGCTCCGCTAAGCTCATCAAGCATATCATCTAGGCGTGGAATGGGGTAACGATAACGCATGGTAATAGCATCCATAGGACGAAAATCGGAACACATGCGATATGTGCCATCTTTCTTGGGAACAAGGATTACCGGTATGGCACAAGGGCTCAAACTTTCTCGAACATGGCCATTGTCGATGAGTTTATGTACTTGCCATTAGATCTCCTTAGTTTCCTCGAGGTTGACGCAGTAGGGAGCCTTGTTAGGAAGGGGTGCGCCGGGGATGAGGTCGATTCGGTGTTCGATGCCTCGTAGTGGAGGTAGACCTAGAGGTAGCTCGTCGGGGAAAACATCTTTGAATTCCTGCAATAGAGAAGATAACACTAAAGGTAGATTGTGAGAGGTGTTATCTTTTGGTGCGTCATCCTTGCACAAAAGGACATATTGCATGACACTTGATGGGCTCTCACACACTTCTCTCATCTCACATTTGGTGGCAAATAGAACTAAGTTCTTCTTGTCGCTCATCGTGGAGGCACTCAATTTGGGCTTGTGGCACTTACTCTCTTTTTGATGGTTCGCTCTCTCACTATTCTCTCCATGATGGGTGGCTTGTTTGTTGGCGATCACTTGGCTTGGAGGCATAGGTCGAAGGATGTACTCCTTTGCTTTCATGTTGAAGCTATAGTGGTTTGTTCGGCCGTTGTGGATGACACCTCAATCAAATTTCCATGATCGTGCAAGAAGAAGGTGGCAAACGAACATTGAAATGACATCACACTGCAAAGTGTCTTCGTATGCTCCTATCTTGAAGGAGACTTGTACTCTATGCTCGACTTGGATAGTGTCGGAGTCGCTAAGCCATTGAACTTTGTAGGGATGTGGGTGCTTCATTTTGACCAATTGGAGCTTGGTGCATAGTTCTTCACTTGCTAAGTTATGACAACTCCCTCCATCGATGATGACCTTGACGAACCTTCCAATTATGCCAGCCTTGGTATGGAAGATATGACATCTTTGGTCTTCTTCTTGTTGATGTTGAAGAGTCAAGACCTTGGAGACACGAGAGCGGGGCTCGGAGCTTCATCACAAAAGACTTGATCATCTTCGTTCACTTGCCGGTGCATGGCCACTTGGTCAAGGGCTTCCATTTCTCCTTCGCTCATGGAGTCATATGTACCATCGTCGTTGAAGATCATGGTGCGGTTGTTTGTACATTCTAAGGACTTGTGGCCTCGGCCGCCGCATGTAAAACATTTGAAGGAACTTGTCTTGATGGTCTCATCGGTTGGGGTAGATGCTGATGAAGCTCTCCGCTTGAAGTTTCTTGTAGTAGGAGGATGACTTGAGGTTGTCGAAGTTTTCTTGTAACTGGACTTGTCGCCATTGTTTGTAGATGGCTTGGTTGAGGTAGAAGATGTCGGAGTCGTTGAAGCTTGAGTGTTCGAGAAACCATATGACTTGGATGAGAACTTGGCATATTTGAAGTCATCTTGCACTTGACATTCCGCCTTGGTAGCTTGATGCACTAGCTCGATGAGGTTCGAGTATGATTGGAAGTCGGCGGTCTTCTTAATTGGTTGATTGACTCCATTCATGAAACGTGCCATAGTTTGCTCATCATCTTCCGCGACATTAGCTCGTATCATGGCAATCTCCATTTCTTTGTAGTATTCTTCAATGCTCTTGGTTCCTTTCTTGAGGAGTTGGAGTTTCTTGAAGAGGTCGCGGTTGTAGTAGGTTGGCACGAAATGTGCTCTCATGACATCCTTCATTTGCGCCCAAGTAGTGATGGGTGGTTAACCTCTTGCCTCACGGCGCTCAATGACTTGTTCCCACCAAATGAGGACATGGTCTTGGAACTCAAGGATACCATCACGATCTTCTTCTCTTCCTCATAGTTGTGCAAGCAGAAGATTTTGTCAACTTTCAATGCCCATGAAAGGTACTCTTCGGGATCATTGCTTCCGGAAAACTTGGGCATGGTGAACTTTAGCTTGTCGTAACATGGCTCTTCATTGTGTTGGGGTCGAGGGTGATGACGTCCTTGATGAGGAGGATTGTCTCCCTCAACTTGCTCTTGTCTTGGAGGACTTCCATTGTCTTCTTGCTCTTGTTGAACTTCAGGTGCTTGTCGAGCTTGTGGAGAAGCTTCAGGAACTTGATGACGCACTCTTGATTGAAAAATCCTCTCTTGAACCTCTTCGCGAAGCGCTTCCTGGTGCTCACAATTTTGACGATTGTGTGTGGCTACGGCTCGACTTGAATTTCGGAGGGCACGTTGCGCCTCAAATGCTTGAGCTTCACGTAGTTGTTGTTCTTGGCATTATGCCTCGGCATCTTGTTCATCTTGAGTTTGTCTCGCTCGTTCTTCCTCTTCTTGATGGCGTTGGCATTGCCGTTCTCATTCTTGCGCAAAAGTAGCTTGGTTTTGACGGTGTCGTTGCTCTTGAGAGTCATTGTCGTGTATAGGATCGCGGTTTGATTGGCGGTCTTGGCGCGCGGCACGTCGAAGAGTATTCGATGTTGGTGTACTTGAGCCAGAGATGGTGTAGTCAGAGTGTCAACTTGAGCGGCTCTATCTTGAGGAGGACGAAGTCGAAAAAGAGTGGTTGAGGAACAAAGCACGAATCTCGTCCATTGTTCTGTCATTCTCTTGTTTGTGGTCATCGAGCATGTTGTTGAAGTAGTCTCCTGTACGTTGCTCGGAGAGTCGAAAGTCGGTGGCGAGGTTGTCGATGTGTTCGTTCATTGCTTGTTGCCCTTGATGCAAAGCACGTTGTGCACCAAAGAGGTGGATCTTTGTGATGTGGGAGGACATGTCGTCGTCTTACTCGATGAAGAGTGGGTTGCTAGAAGTACTTGGCATATCCATCATTCCAAGTAAATATGTGAGTGGGAGGAAGAGAACAGCTTATACCGAATGTACCTTGACCGATGTTGAAGACGAATCAATGATCACTCAAATGTGGAACAAGCAAATAGCACAATTGGTACCAATTCTTGTCGGTTTCTCACACCTACACAAATAAAAGCTTAGGGTTGAGCTCGGTTAGGATGGTGGCACAAAATTTGATGCAATTGTTAGTGAGCTTCTATAATGTTGGAAAAAATTCACAAATTTGTAAATGCAACAAGTAGACCAATAGCAAGATATGGTACACTGGAACTCACACACGGAGAGATAAATGGGGTCATGCAACCAAGGAATGAGCCAAAATGTGGAATCCACAAAAATGCTCTTGTTGCAGAACGCTAGAGAGACGCTAGCACGATTGCACAATAGGCTGATACGAAGACTTGTGCACAACCTACTAAGAAAAAATGCGATGACTTCTATCCCAAGTATGAACTATGTATGGTATTCCAATGATATGATCCAAGATGATCTAGTATGACAACCTTAATGTAGTATGATGCTATGGTTCTTGCTTAAAAGCTATTTTCTTATCTTTCCGTTTTGCTTAAAAGCTTGTTTGGCTATTTCTCTTTTGAGCTCTTTTCTTATGCAATGCTTCACGAACTAAGATAGAAATTGTGTATGTGATGACAACTTTGTGACAGAAAAGATGATACCAAGATATGCGCCAAGATGATATGGTATGTATGCTATGGGAAATATGATCACTAAGGTGCACAAGTCACGTTGCCGGCAATACTCAAAGGCTAGTCTCGATGGGTAAGATATGAAAAATTGGGCTATGGTGGTTATCAATGCAATGGCAAGATTGTATAATGATGGTTTATCATGAAACCAAGAAGAGGTTACCATTCTTGCTTATGGTTTGGTGTCAAAATGGTAAATTGGTTGTCGCTGATGATGAATCCATGGCAAAGACGAGCGGCGGTGATGTTGATGTTGAACCGTCCCTAAGTAACCGAAACACGTTAGGAAACGGGAACCGCAACTCAAATTCTCAAAGCAAAATGTGGAAAAATTGTGTCGGAGTGCGAAGCGAGTAAGCAATGGTGGTTGCGGAAAGCGACCATGGTATTGGGTTGCGTATGCGGAAGAAGAATAGGTATAGGAGTGCATATGCGGAAGTGGAAGTGGAGAGGTGGTGGTGACCGAACTGAAAATTTTTTAGTTTCGTCAGGAAACGTCGGACGTCTGGTGGTGGAGTGGTCGTCCGTTAGTCGGGTGTCCGGTGGCGCGCGGACGTTTGGTGCGTGGGCGATTTCGGGCACATGGTGAACAGCTAGGGTTCGAGGTGGTGGAGGCGAAATCGGTCAAATTCGGGCGATTTTGTGGATGGAAAAGATGGAGACGAAGGGGGAAGCTAGATCCGCTCGTGGCAAAGCAAATCCATGGATCAAATCCAACAAAACTTCATCACACCAACAAATCACAAAAAAATTGGGGCTATTTTTGGTGGGGATTTTCGAAATTGGGAAAGAACACAACAAAATCAAGCTAGAAAACAAAGAGGGGAGGCTCCGAAATCATGATCAACGTGGCTCATAATACCAAGATGACATAGGGTGGAACCCAATACATGCGATCTTTCATGAAAGGAGCGGATCCTGCGATGAACATGAAGAACACAAGGGGAAAACACAAAAGGAAACACAAGAGAATCACTCAAACCAATGAGATTAGGTCACACATATGCTAGATCCTCGAAATACAAAGAGATACACAGTCCTAATCCAACAAAGAATGAAACATAGGTAACCACTTCTTCTCCGAGAGGAGGTCTTGAGATCTTCCCGTTAGGGGTCTTGAATCGAAGTGGATCTTCTCCGAAGAGGTGACAGTCCCTCGCAATGGAGTAGATCCGGATGGATGAGCAAATCTCTATGTCACATATGATCTAACACAATGCTATCCCTAACTTGCAGGAGGGGGCATATTTATAGTCTTTGTGCAAATGGGGGCGAAGTGAAGGGCTACATGGGCCTCAGGGCCGAAACTGTGTGCAGACAGGTACCGAACGTCCGATGGGTTATGGTCGTCCGGTGGCTCGTGGGCGTCCGGACATCCGGTAGTCTCCGGACTTCCGCTGGTTCTAGCTCAGTGGAGATGGCACCGGATTTCCGGAGATGGCCGGTCGTCCGGTCGCGTCGGACATCCGCTGTTTTGGCTCGGGTGCGTGGACGTCGGTCATCCAGTGTTTGCCGAACGTCCGCTCGCTGTAGCTTGCATTGGCCGGGGCCTAGGAAGGATGGGGCTTCATGTGTCGGACGTCCGGTGCCGGCCGGTCATTCGGTGGCTGTAGCTTCAGTGGCAGCTCTTGTTCCTGTCCTTGGCACTTGGAGTCCACGCCGTCTTGTCCACTGGATGTAGCTGCTCCTTGGCTTTCCTCCAAGTACTTGATTACACATAGTGTTTCTGCTTGAGGTAGCAGCCATGTTTCATGTATAGAAAGTGGTAGTTCGGAGAGGAGCGAGTTCACCTTATCCCTGATAGCTTTTGCTCGGGCTCTTGTCATTGGTCCAAGTGGTGTCGTAGGGGGCATAGGTAGGTCCATGGGGATGACCTTGGGATGTTCTGCATCACCCTTCATTGAGCAATTTATGAATGCTTGCTATGAACTTGAGATAGATGCATCTCATTCTTGTCCCCATGTTTTCTTTGCCTATGCTCAATTTATGTGCTTACATGCCATGTCACAATCCTTTGTCAAACCATATGCTTTGTAAGATGATGACACGTGTTGGGTGAATCACCACTTGAATGCTTGGTTTTGCACTAACACTAACCACATTTGTTTTTCCAAGTGTTTGTTGTCCTTGCTCCTTTTGAAGGAATCACGAGACGGTGCGACATTGGAGAGTGCCCATTTCAAGCTTCAACATGATGACTACTTGGTGATCATCCACTTCTGCACGGCGACAACATCTCTTTCCCATGGTGATTTGGTTTTCGATCCGAGGTCGGATCTTTCCCAAAGGGGAGGGGATGATGCGGAGCATCCTACGGACATCACCATGTCAAGAGTCCGTTTGGCAAGTGACAGGTGCGACATCTACTTGACATACACAAAGGTGAATCATCTCCTTTTCACATGCTCGCTTGACACCTTCGAGGATGGTATACTACTTGACACTTCTCCCGTGTGCATTCATAGGTATTGTCGAAGCTTCACGGATGTCAAGGAGTGCAAGCGCCAAGGAACAACTACATCGTCCGCGAGGGAAGCGTGGAAGAGAAGATGGAAGAAAGGAGAAGAAGACGGAGCGACTGATGGAGTCAGGCAGAACGTCCGGACCTCCGCCCAGATCATCCGGGCTCAGCCGGATCATCCGGATCCCCCTCCGGATCATTCGGGTAATTCCCCAACCTCGACGGCTGAAGCTTGTAGAATCTCCTCGGCGGAGCCGGATCATCCGGATGAGGTCCCGGATCAACCGGACAATGCCCGGATCATCCGGCCTATGACTGCTCACATGACTCGGGCCGAGGCCCATGTACCCATTCCGCCCCCTTCATTTACCACTTCATGGCCTAGACTATAAATAGACCTCCTCCTCCCCATTTTTAGGGTTAGCAAATATGATAGCTCATTTGTATGTGAGCTTTGCTCCTACCTACCTCTACTCTTTAGAGAGAGACTACCACTCCCATGGAGTTCAAGACCTCCATGTGAGAAGATCCCGTGGGATATCGTCAAGACCCCGCAAGGGAATATCCGTCTAGGATAACGTCAAGACCTCCTCTTGGAGATGAACTTTAGCTCATATCTTTCCCTTTGTTGTTCATGTACCTTGTGGATCTTGTGTGTTCGATTGTCTAGTGGATGTGTGATTGGACTTGTTCTTGAGTGTTTCCCCTTGTGATTTCTCCCCGTTCTTCCCCGTGTTCATCGTGTTCTTCATGGGAATCACCTCCAATCATGAAAGATCGGCCATCTAGGGTTCCACCCTACATCAGGCTGGCTCTTCGCCGCCTTCCCTAGCCACGGTCGCCACAGGCGCGCCTTGTTGGGTAACGACGACAACACCCACGCTCTCACGCCCTGCGATTAATGTGTGGATTGGACGTGCGGTGAGAAGAACCATCATGATTACGGATCACATCCAAGGATTATGTCAGTTACCCTCCGCCACGTGTGTCCATGCATGATGTTGGGCCTAACCCAAGCCTCAGATGCCCGTATGCGCCAGGCCTAGGGGCTCTAGTCGGTGCACTAGGAACGTGGTCCCTAGTACTCCTAAGTTGTGCACGGACTGTTGCAGCTTTCCCGATAGGGTGCCTTGGCGGGGGCTGAAAATAAGCCATAGAAACCGCTCTTCGTGAGATTAAAGAGAACATTAAGAAAACTAAAGTGACCAAAGAATACCCCCAAGAAGGTCTGCCTTGCCGGGCAGGCGAGTCCGGCAGGGTCGAAACCGTGCCTGAGGGCCAAGGCCAAGACGCCCCGGCAGGGTCTCTTGGGCCACCAAGATCAAAGCAAGACCACGAGGCAGAGCCCGGTAAGCTCCATACCGGCAAGCCTTCGCGAGGACGCCACTGCTCCACCTCATCACACACCAGTCACTAATCAGTGCAGTGTCAAACTTTCGAGTGGCTAGGTGGATCCGGTCGAGCATGTGGTGGCCTGCTGGAGAAGAGATTATGATGCAGAGCATCCCAAGGTCATCCCCATGGACCTACCATCGTCTCATCAATTGCTTAGTGGACCCATGACTCGATCACGTGCAAGAGCTCTTGAAACCGAGGTGACATCTCTCCTCTCACAATTCCACTTCGATGCACATGAAGCATGGCTACTACCTCATATGGACACTTTGTGTATACTCAGGTACCATGGAGAAGCTAAGGAGCAAGGACAAGAAGAAGAGGAAGATGGACGAGAAGATGGAGAAGAAGGAGGGCTGAAGGAAAAGTCCCAGCCACCGGACGACCGGCCGGGACCGGACGTCCGCCGCCTGAAGCATCAGACGAGCCCCAGCGAGCGGACGTCCGGTCCAGACCGGACGACCGGTGCCCCTGCTCCCGAAGCAAACGAGCGGACATCCGGTCCGGACCGGACGACCGGCGCGCCTGCATCCGAACCAACATCAGCGGAAGTCTGACGTTACCGGACGTCCGGCACCCCCATCACAGAGCAGAACCAGCGGACGTCCGGAGGACACCGGACGATCGGCCGTTCCTAAGACACCGGACGACCGTCCACCAGCAGACGTCCGGTACCAGGCTGCGTCCAGATTCGGGCCCGAGGCCCATGTACCCCTACTTTCGCCCCCATTTGCACTTAGACTATATATAGACCTCTCCCACCTCCTTTCTAGGGTTAGCAAATGTTTTAGCTCATATTTGTGAGAGAGCTTTGCTCATCCACTTGGTTACCTTCTCCTCAGAGATTCGAGCCTCCACCGGAGAAGATCCCCAAGCGGATTCAAGCCCCCTTTACGGGAAGATCCCCTTATGGATTCAAGACCTCCTCACGGAGAAGAACCGGTTACCGTGTATCGTCCCTAGTTGTCCGTGGATTCGTGTATCATTCTATGTACTCGAGGATCTAGCCCATGTGTGACTTATTCATGTCGGTTTAGTGATTTCCTCTTGTGTTTTCCTTCCATTCTTCCCCGTTTTCTTTGTGATTTTCCCCGGGATCTGCTCCTTTCGTGAAAGATCGGGCGATTAGGGTCTCTACCCTACATCATCTTGGTATCTAGAGCAAGGTTGATCACGATTTCGGAGCACCCTCTTCGTTTTCTAGCTTGATTTTTTTGTTTTTCGTCCTAATTCGAAAATCCCCACAAAAATAGCCCCAAAATTTTTTCTTGTGTTTTATGAGTTTTGATGATGTTTTGTTGGTTTTGATCCGTGAATTTGTTGTGTTGCAAGTGGATCTAGCCATCCCCCACCATCTCCACCTCGAAATCCATCCAAAATCCATGAAATCATATCAATTTTGACCCCGACCCACCGGACGACTGCAACTTCCCGGACATCCGGAGCCGCAGGAACCACCGGACGTCCGACCTTACCGGACGACCGGAACCTCTAAACCGAGCTGAAATTAGCGGATTTCCGACGCTACCGGACGTCCGGCGACCGGACATCCATCCATTTTCGGACGACCGCTACTCTAAAAACTGATTTCGGTCAAATTTTGTTTAGGCTTCCACCACATCATCCGCTACACCACCACCGACTTCCGCAAAACATTTCCAATATCCCATCCCACACCACCACTTACCCGCTACCTACTCCGACACAATTGCTACTTTGAGGGTTTGAGAATTTGAGTTGTGGTACCGTATCCTTTTGTGTTTCGGCTATCTAGGTACGGTTCGACATCGACATCACCGCCGCTCATTTTCGCCACGGACGCGTCATCAACAGCGACCACCTCGACTACGACTTGGTATTCGTGCCACCATTGTGACACCATACCGGAAGCAAGACCGGTAACCTCATCTTGGTATTGGACATATCACTCTTGCCATTACATTGATAGCCATCATAGCCTCCTTTGCGTTGCTTACCCATCGAGACTAGCCATTGAATATTGCCGGCAATGAGACTTGTGCACATTAGTGATCATACTTCCCATAGCATACATACATACATCAATGTTGCCTATATTGGTATCATCTCTTGTGTCACAAAGTTGTCATCGCATACTCACTTGCTATCTTGGTTCGTCAAGCATTGCATGAGAAAAGAGCTCAAACATCAAAGAGCCAACCAAGCTTTTAAGCAAAGAGGAAAGATAAGCAAAGAGCTTTCAAGCAAGAAACATAGCATCATACAACATTAAGATTGTCATACTCGATCATCTTGGATCATATCATAGCAACACCTTGCATAAAACATATTTGGGATAGAAGTCGTTGCATTTTTGCTAAGTAGGTTGTGCACAAGTTCTTGTATCCGCCTATCGTGCAATCATGCTAGCGTCTCTCTAGTGTTGTGCAACACGAGCATTTTTTTGTGGATTCCACATTTTGGCTCACCCTTGGTTGCACAACCCCACTTATCTTTTTGCGCGTGTGTTTCCGTGTACCGTATATGCTTGGTCTACTTGTTACATTGCATCTTGTGAATCTTCTCCAACATTATTGAATCTTGCTTACATTCACATTTAAAATTGTGGTACCATCCTAACCAAGCTCCACCATAAGCTTTGACTTGTGTAGGTGTGAGAAACCGGCGAGAATTCGTACCAATTGGGCTATTTCCTTGTCCTACATTGGAGTGATCATCGATTCACTTTCAACTTTGGTCAAGGTACATTTGGTATTCGTTCTTCTCTTTATACCACTCACATTTTTCTTGGGATGATGGATAGGCCAAGTACTTCTACCAACCCACTCTTCATGGAGCAAGACGACGACATGAACTCCTTCGTCACCAAGAGTCACCTCTTTGGTGCACAACGTGCTTTGCATCAAGAGCAACAAGCTATAAGTGAACGCATCGACAACCTTGCCGCCGACTTGCGACTTTCCGAGCAACGTACAAGGGACTACTTCGACCACAAGCTCGACGATCGCAAGCAAGAGAATGACGCAAGGATGGACGAGATTCGCGCTTTGTTACTCAACCGATCTTCTTCCACTTCAAGAAGGAGCCGTTCAAGTCGCCATTCCGACTTTACCCTCTCTGGCTCAAGTACACCGACATCGAACACTCTTCGTCGAGCCGCGCACACCGACTGTCAAGCAAACCTCAATCCACTTTGAGACATCGACTCTCAAGAGCGCCGACAACATCAAACTCAAGAGGCCTTTGCGCTAGCTCGTGAACGGCAACAACACCGCCAACATGAAGAGGAAGAACGTGCGTGTCTCCACCAACTTGCACAAGATGCCGAGACACAACGTCAAGAACAACAACTCCGTGACGCTCAAGATCTTGCGGCGCAACAAGCTCTACGTGATTCGAGTCGAGCCGTTGTCGACCGAGGCCGACAAGACCGTGAACAAGAGGAAGCACTTCGCGAAGAAATTCAAGAACGACGATTTCAAGCTCGCATGCATCGTCTAGTTCCTCCTCGAGCTCGACGCGCTACTCCACAAGCTCGCCAAGACCATCAAGTTCATCAAGAGCATGAAGACAATGGGAATCCTCCGCGACAAGAGCAACACGAGGTTGACAACCCTCCGTGTCAAGAGAGCCACGAGTTGAACAATCATCCACAACATGGGCGTCATCATCCCCGACCCCAACACAATGAAGAGCAACGCTACGGCAAGCTCAAGTTCACCATGCCCAAGTTCAGCGGAACCAACGATCCCGAAGAGTACCTTTCATGGGCATTGAAAGTTGACAAGATCTTCCGTTTGCACAATTATGAAGAAGAGAAGAAGATCGCGATGGCATTCCTTGAGTTCCAAGACTATGTCCTCATTTGGTGGGAACAAATCATAGAGCGCCGCGAGGCAAGAGGTGAACCACCCATCACTACTTGGGCACAAATGAAGGATGTCATGAGAGCACGCTTCATGCCTAACTACTACAACCGCGACCTCTTCAAGAAACTCCAACAACTCAAGCAAGGAACCAAGAGCGTTGAAGAATACTACAAGGAGATGGAGATTGCAATGATAAGAGCCAATGTGATGGAAGATGATGAGCAAACAATGGCACGTTTCTTGAATGGACTCACTCATCCTATCAAGAAGATCGCCGACTTCCAACCATACTCAAATCTCATCGAGCTAGTGCACCAAGCTACCAAAGCGGAACGCCAAGTGCAAGATGATTTCAAGTATGCCAAGTTCTCATCCAAGTCCTACGGCTTCTCCAATAACCAAGCTTCAATGACTCCAACACCGACTACAAGACCCTCTACTTCCAACATCGACAAGTCGACTTCCAAGAAAGCTTCGCCAACTACAAGCAATCCTAATACGAGCAACTTCAAGCCGAGAGCTTCATCATCATCAATCCCTACCGATGAGACCGTCAAGACGAGTTCCTTCAAGTGTTTCACTTGCGGCGGCCGAGGCCACAAGTCCTATGAGTGCACCAACAAGCGCACCATGATCTTGCCCCGCACTTGTTGTCTCCAAAGTCTTGACTCTCCAACATCACCAAGAAGAAGACCAATGATGCCACATATTCCACACCAAGGCCGGCATCAATGGACGATCCATCAAGGTCATCATCGATGGAGGGGGTTGTCACAATCTCGCAAGTGAAGAACTTTGCTCCAAGCTCCAATTCCCCAATACGAAGCATCCATATCCATACAAAGTGCAATGGCTTAGTGACTCCGGTACCATCCAAGTCAAGCACCGAGTACAAGTCTCCTTCAAAATTGGCGCCTACGAAGACACCTTGGAGTGCGACGTCATCCCAATGACCGTTTGTCATCTACTCCTTGGACGGCCATGGCAATTCGATGGAGGAGTCGTCCACAATGGGCGTACAAACCACTATAGCTTCAAGATGCAAGGAAAGGAGTTTGTGTTACGCCCTATGTCTCCAAGCCAAGTGATTGCCGATAAGCAAGCCACCCATCGTGGAGAGAATGGTGAGAGAGTGAGCCACCAAAAAGAGAGTGAGCGCCACAAGCCCAAATTGAGTGCCTCCACGATGAGCGAAAACAAGAACCTAGTTCTATTTGCCACCAAACGTGAGATGAGAGAAGTGTGTGAGAACCCATCTAGTGTCCTACACTACGTCCTCATGTGCAAGGACAATGCACCACAAACTAACACTTCTCACACTCTTCCACTAGTGTTGTCTTCTCTTTTGCAGGAATTTCAAGATGTTTCCCCGATGAGCTACCTCCGGGACTACCTCCACTACGAGGCATTGAGCACCGCATTGACCTCATCCCCGGAGCACCTCTTCCGAACAAAGCTCCCTACCGCATCAACCCCGAAGAAACCAAAGAAATTCAAAGGCAAGTAAAGCATCTCATAGACCATGGACAAGTGCGTCAAAGTTTGAGCCCTTGTGTCGTACCAGTCATTCTTGCGCCAAAACATGACCGTAGTTTTCGCATGTGCTCCGATTGTAGACCTATCAATGCTATCATCGTTCGTTATAGGTATCCCATTCCACGCCTAGATGATATGATAGATGAGCTTAGTGGTGCCACTATATTTTCAAAAATTGATCTTAAGAGTGGTTACTATCAAATCCGCATACAAGAGGGTGATGAATGGAAAATCGCCTTCAATACCAAGTTTGGTTTGTATGAGTGGTTAGTCATGCCTATGGGTCTCTCGGAAGCATCGGACACTTTTATGCGCCTTATGAATCATGTCTTTCGCCCTTACATTGGTATATTTGTTGTGGTTTACTTCGATGACATTCTTGTGTTTAGCAAATCTATCAAAGAGCATGTCACCCATGTCCGCACTGTTTTGCAAACTCTTAGGAAAGAGCGTCTCTATGCTAATATGGAGAAATGCCTTTTTGTTGTTGATAAGCTAGTTTTCTTGGGTTTTGTTGTCTCTTCTAAGGGTGTTCATGTAGATGAGTCCAAGATCAATGCTATTAAGACTTGGCCGCAACCAACCAACTTGCATCAAGTGCGTAGTTTCCTTGGTGGTTTCTATCATCGCTTTGTGAAGGATTTTAGCACCATTGCTTCGCCTTTGCATGCTTTGAGCAAGAAGAATGCGCCGTTTGTTTGGGGACCATCCCAAGATACCGCATTCAATGAGCTTAATAATTTGCTTACTCATGCTCCCATGCTTGCTTTACCCAACTTCGACAAGCCTTTTGAGATTCATTGCGATGCTAGCGGTAATGGCATAGGAGGTGTGTTAACGCAAGAGAAGCGCCCCAGAGCTTATTTTAGTGAGAAACTTTCCGGAGCGCAACTCAACTATCCCATCTATGACAAAGATCTATATGCTTTAGTCCGCGTTTTACATGAATGGGAACATTACTTTCGTCCCCATGAGTTTATCATTCATACCAATCATTAGACTCTCAAGTATCTTAAGGGTCAAACTAAGTTGAACAAGCGTCATGCTAAATGGAGTGAATTCATTGAGTCTTTTCCCTATGTCATCAAGTACATCAAGGGTAAAGAAAACATCATAGCGGATGCTCTTTCCCGCATATGCATGCTAGTCACGCAACTTGAGTTAGATGTCATTGGCTTTGAGCATATCAAAGAATTGTTTGAGCATGATGAAACTTTTGCCACTCCTTATGCCAAGTGTTTGTCGAATACATCTTGGGAACGCTATTACATCAAAGACGACTATCTTATGAGAGCTAACAAACTTTGCATCCCCAAGTCGTCCCTTCATTTGTTGCTTTTGCAGGAATCACACGGAGGAGGCTTAATGGGACATTTCGGACACGACAAGACGTTCGCCACGCTCTCCAAGAGCTACTTTTGGCCAAAGATGTTTCGGGACGTCAATCGCTTCACCAACCGATGTTCGACATGCCGCAAAGCTAAGTCAAAGCTCAATCTCATGGCCTCTATATGCCTCTACCGATTCCATACCAACCATGGGAAGACATTAGCATGGACTTCGTACTTGGTTTTCCTAGGACTCGCAATGGGAAAGATTCTATATTTGTCGTTGTGGACCGTTTCTCAAAAATGGCACATTTTATTCCTTGTAACAAGATAGACAATGCTTCACATGTGGCTAATCTCTTTTGTAGGGAAATATTGCGTCTACATGGTGTGCCAAAGACTATCGTCTCGGACCGCGACGTCAAGTTCTTGAGTTACTTTTGGAAGACCTTATGCGCCAAGCTCGGAATCAAGCTTCTATTCTCCACGGCCTATCATCCACAAACCGACAGCCAAACGGAGGTGACAAACCGCACGCTCTCCACCCTTCTTCGCGTGCTAATCAAGAAGAACATCAAGGAGTGGGAGGAGTGCTTACCCATCACCGAGTACGCCTACAACCACGCAAGACATTCGACTACCGGCAAGTCCCCCTTCGAGGTTGTCTACGGTTTCAACCCTTTTTCCCCTTTGGACATCCTTCCCCTACCACTCCATGAGCGCACAAACATGGACGGGAGTGACAGAGTCAACCACCTCAAGAAGATGCATGAAGATACAAGGCACACCATTGAGCTCCTAGTAAAACGACTCGCGACCAAGGTCAACGTCAACAAGAATCACATGATATTCAAAATTGGAGATCTTGTGTGGCTACACCTTCGCAAGGAACGCTTCCCCAATGGACCATTCAAGGTGCTTGCACGCTACAACAACAACGCATACAAGATCGACATCCCACGTGACAAGTACTCCGTGAGCGACATCTTCAACGTCAAAGATCTCTCCCCGTACCATGGTGATGAGGATTTTGATCCGAGGTCGAATCTTCCCCAGGGAGGGGAGATGATGCGAAGCATCCCAAGGTCATCCCCATGGACCTACCATCGTCTCATCAATTTCCTAGTGGACCCATGACTCGATCACGTGCAAGAGCTCTTGAAACCGAGGTGACATCTCTCCTCTCACAATTCCACTTCGATGCACATGAAGCATGGCTACTACCTCATATGAACACTTTCTGCATACTCAGGTACCATAGAGAAGCTAAGGAGCAAGGACAAGAAGAAGAGGAAGATGGACGAGAAGACGGAGAAGAAGGAGGGCTGACGGAAAAGTCCCAGCCACCGGACGACCGGACGGGACCGGACGTCCGCCGCCTGACACCTCAGACGAGCCCCAGCGAGAGACGTCCGGTCCAGACCGGACGACTGGTGCCCCTGCACCCGAAGCAAACAAGCGGACTTCCGGTCCGGACCGGACGACCGGCGTGCCTGCATCCGAACCAACATCAGCGGAAGTCCGACGTTACCGGACGTCCTGCACCCCCATCACAGAGCAGAACCAGCGGACGTCCGGAGGACACCGGACGACCGGCCGTTCCTGAGACACCGGACGACCATCCACTAGCGGACGCCCGGTACCTGGCTGTGTCCAGATTCGGGCCCGAGGCCCATGTACCCCTACTTTCGGCCCCATTTGCACTTAGAGTATATATAGACCTCTCCCACCTCCTTTCTAGGGTTAGCAAATGTTTTACCTCATATTTGTGAGAGAGCTTTGCTCATCCACTTGGTTACCTTCTCCTCGGAGATTCGAGCCTCCACCGGAGAAGATCCCCCAAGCGGATTCAAGCCCCCTTTTCGGGAAGATCCCCTTATGGATTCAAGACCTCCTCACGGAGAAGAACCGGTTACCGTGTATCGTCCCTAGTTGTCCGTGGATTCGTGTATCGTTCTATGTACTCGAGGATCTAGCCCATGTGTGACTTATTCATGTCGGTTTAGTGATTTCCTCTTGTGTTTTCCTTCCGTTCTTCCCCGTGTTCTTCGTGATTTTCCCCGGTATCCGCTCCTTTCGTGAAAGATCAGGCAATTAGGGTCTCTACCCTACATCAGATTACCTTTAATAAAACCCGTCCTAGAGTCGTGTCATGCAAATAAGAGGTGGTTAGTCAAGCAGTGTAGAAGCCTTGCTGTGACTGCCTCTCCATATGACACCTAGCAGTGCATTTAATGCACTTTGTCCTAACTGCCATAGTTAGGTATGATAGCACGGTTAGCTATCTAATCATGCTACAATTACTGTTTTGCCACTATGGTCGCCCCTTAAGCTATAAAAGGAGGGCCGAGGCAACCTAGCAAAGGGTTTGAACTTTCGATCCCTAAACACTTGTACTTGTGTAGCTGCTCTCCCTGAGGCACCCTTCCCGGGCTTGAGTGCTTCGTGTCTTCATGTTCCTCCTGATTAATCCACAAAAGGAGGAGTAGCATTTTACGCTACAAAGTGGCCCGAACCTGGGTAAAAGAGAGTTGTCCCTCGCCGCACTGCCCTGTTGTTTATGCTCTTTGTGCAATGTGATCGTCCCCTCACTAAACCAAAAGGGGCAACCCTGCCCCATAGGTGACCGTGCTTCCTCCATGACACTTCCATACCATCAAATTCAGCTTTCATCTTTCGGTATGGGTGATCTTTCCGTAAGAACCTACGATGACGCAAATACACTATTTTGTGCGAGTTGGGAAAAAAATCAGCTCGCTGTCCTATCCATGCATGTGACACACCCTAGATTTCCCCTTGTTTTTTTGCCCCGATGTGTTGCCTAATGCCAGCATATCGTGAATGGTCTGCAGCAACATCGCATGTAGATCGAACAACTCCTTTTTGTAAGCATCATAACATTTTACAACACGCTCTTTTACCCACAACGTGAGCAGTTATTTTACCAGTAGCTGAAAGTAAATGTTGATGTCATTTCCAGGTTGCTTCAGGCCTTGGATAATCATTGACATCATGATGTATTTTTTCTTCATAAACAACTGAGGAGCAAGGTTATGTATGCACAGAAGGACCGGCCATGTACTGTGTTTGGTGCTCATATCCGCAGTTCGCTCATCATGATGCCACCGAAACCTCTTTGCCTCTTTAGGGTTTGCAAACAAATGCCACACCTTGGAATTGAAGGCAAGTACCAAACATCCTTGAATGGGATTCCTGTCTGGATCTTGTTGTCCAATTTGTAGTTGCACTTTGCTCTCTTGTGCTTGTATCATGCATGCTTTCATGTGGGACATGCCCACAAATCTTTGTACTCACCATGATACAATATGTAATCATTCACACAAGCGTGTATCCTCTGTACTTCAAGTTCCAATGGACAAACAATTTTCTTTGCTTCGTTCGTGCTTTTGGGGAGCACATTATCTACTAGGAGAATTTCTTTGAAGAGACCTAACAACTCTATGAAGCCCTTGTTTGATAGGTCGTTTGCTACTTTAAATCCGAGAAGCGCCAGTGTGGCAATCAACTTGGAATATTTCTTTTTGCAACCTGGATACAAATCTTTCTTGGAGTCTGCATCAATGGATGGAAGATCCTTGTACCCAACCATATCTTTTTCCAGGCCCTGGAAAACTGCAATCATAGCAGCAAAATCTAGAATATCATGGTTGTTGTCATCGTCTTGGTATTTTGATGGGGTATTTGGCTTGTCTATGTTTTGTTGGTAGCTTGACACCTTAGCCATGATGTAGATTCAACATCCTTGTGACTCTGATCGGGGTTTGGCATCTTACATCCCTAGGTACATTCATCCATGACCGACTCTTCATCGTGTCTTGTCCAACGTGTATACCCATCCATGAATCCCTGTGTGAGTTAGTGGTACTCGACATTTGTAATTTTATGTGACTCTATATTGGCACAACGACCGCATGGACACATGTTGTAATCGTTATTACAAACTCTCAATCACGCCACTGATAAAATCTGAGCTCCTCCGATCCTTCATCCATTCAGATCGTTCCATCTACACCACTTGAGGGGTAATAAAAAAATAATAACATTAATACATGGATTAATTGATGCCCAAAGATGCGTGCATAAATCACAAGATTTTATTTTCATAATTACTAAGGGCACTCCATATCGTTATCCAGTTGTGCAACGACAAAAATTAGTGGCTAGTCAATTTACACGCAGAGTACTACAATACTACCCTTATGTATTGAATACCTTAATTAAGCCACTCAACCAAAAGAGTACCTTAATTAATTAGCCGCGCGACGACCTCCAGCCAGTAGATAGAGAAGTGCGATGCAGCAACATGCCAAGACAACAGGGTCGAGGAGCAAAGCTTAGTGGGGCAACTGCTTGAAGTTCGAGCTCCACTATCCCGCCATTGCGCGCGATGGATGTGCTCCAATCACACCGCTGCCGACCTCAAGGATTGAGCTCCTCCTATATCCCGCCACAGACCAAGGATTGATTTGCCATCACGCTGCCACTGCCGACCGACTGAGGATTGACCTCCTATCCGATAGCCACTACCGCCATCTCTATCTACAGAGAAGATGTTTTTATTTTTTGACGGGTATCCATACAGCCGCTGTTTACCCTAAGTATTAACTCAATTATTGCATCCCCGTATATACAGGTTTCACCTAGGTTTTCTTCTCACATGGTTTGGTGCGGAACTCGTGTGTGAAGTTCTAATACCTAACACAAATGACATGTATAAATTGTGTTGCCCCTTAGAGGTTAGTGCTAAGTTCATCATTTTAGTTGAGTTAATGCCACCGCTCATCCTGAATACTATTTAACATTGGCAGAGATATGAGGCTTGTGCCTTTGTTAACTGGCTGGATGAAGAGTGCCATGGCATGGCTCGAAGTGTTATCACCAAGCTTGCAGAAGATAACATAAAGCTGAAGAAGAAGAAGAAGAAGAAACTAACTGATCTAGAGTGTACAATTAGTATGATGAAGCAAGAAAGAATCAATACCAGGCAATAGATGAAAGCAAGAGACAAGAAGGAACTAGCATGTGTAGTCGTGGTTGTCGCATTAGCCATCTTCTATGCGCTATTTCCAATGATGCTTAGGGGTTTTGTTTGATTATTACTGGCTTCATCAATAAGCAGAGCTCCATCTATTGCTCGCCGACTGTCCTACTCCCTTCATACCGGTGCATAAGTCACATCAAGAAAACCAAATAATCCCAAAACTTGTTCCCTGTTTTTTTCCCTAAAAAAGAAATCATCCAATAGGAGTCGTGGGGCATGTATGCATTCAATGACTTCAGACTACTTAGCATAACATGCAATGGTCAATTCTCTGCATGCAATGGTATTGATTAGCAAATAAACATCAAGTTCTCTCATTTTTTTCCCCACCTTGGTCACCAGTACATAGGGAGTATGGAAATGCTTGTTTCACATTTCGATGCTCCAACCCGTGTGCATAATTATCACATTGAGAACTACGCAACCGCATCAATTTGGAGCGACTGGGTACTAATACTTGCGGTTGATCATATTAGTATTCTAACTGCCTGCCAAGGCAGTTAGATAATCCATCAATCCCCCACTTCAATTGACATTCCTATTCTCTGCATACCCTATTTCAATGTCCACCAACTTCATCATCCCGACTGTCAGCGCTACACACTTGCACACACTCTGCAATACCACTTTCTCATGGTTTGTTAATGTACTGCAGCTATGTTGAGCAACAGCAAGGTCGAGAGTTCTGCCAGCAGTCAGGAGCCCGATGACAGGTCAACATCGGAATCACCCCGCTCGTCTTCCATGAGTCCGGGTCGAGCCCAGACCTTGATTTTATTCGGAAGATGGAGGGGACGCCGCCGCCCGAGTCGTCAGATGACAACCGGATGGATGAGGAGCCATTGGAGGACGAAGAAGAAGACGACGATGATGATGATGAGGAATGGTTGAATGAGGAGGAGGAGGATGATGACAGCAACGATGATGACGACGACAATGATGATGAAAAGTCAACGGTCAGTAGCAAGAAGCGTCCTTGCCAAGACGTTGTGGCGGGGCCATCCAACAACAACAAGGAGAAGGACTAAATTAAGCAGACTGTATATATCTCTATTGTCATTTGCTCATATTAATTTGTTATCTATTTCCCCTGTCAATCTCATCGCAGATGGTTAGCAATACATATTCGATAGAGATCTTTTACATTATTGCCCATAGGTTGGTTTCTAGAATTGTGTGCCTTGTCGAGCACACAATTCACCACAAAAAGTTGTATGTGTTGTCTATAATGATCACACACAATTCTCATTACTGACCTGTTTGCCGGGTATCAAACACATCTCATTACGCCGAATCATTTGTGTTCTTCTTGATCATCGCAAATAGTTCATCCGATTGAACTGTATGCCGTATATCACACACACCTTGATATGGCTGCCTGTTCTATTGTTCTGGCTCATCGCAAATAGTTTGTATGGATCAACCGTATGCCATGCATGGCACACGCAACTATAATCTGAATCGTGTTTGATGTCTTCGCCATCGCAAATGTTTCGTATCATTTTTGACAGTCTTATTACATCACGGTTTGCGATTAATGCATCACATACAGTTTCATTGAAGGGTCTCTGATTGTAGTGTCGCATTAGCAGCATCCTATAGTAGTAAATGGTTGAACCCAGTCATCCCATCGTTGATAGAAGCGAAGGTGTCTCGATGTTTCGATGAGGTAGCTATCGTTTTCTGTGGAAGTCGACTTTGACGATATGACTATGAAAATGCGAAGACATTGTGTCTTAGCAAACGCTAAACCAACTCCGAGGGGTTATTGCACACACAGAGCATGATCAACCTGACCATGAGGGTCTATTTCCTACAAGCAAACAAAGAACAAGAACGAATATGAGATTGTAATATGGATATTGCGAATGTAAGTGGAAAGCTTTATTAATCAAGTGGGGTTCTATGACGTCTTGGCCTGGTCATTGAACACACACGAAGTACGCGAATTGCAGCTATGGCGAACTTTAATCTAAACAAAATCCCAGTCTAAAACGACGCCCTATGGGCTATATTTATAGGGAGACATGGGGAATTTCACCCACTCTTGGCAAGGTGGGACTAAATTCTATCCTAAGTCATTTTACCTATTAATACAGACTCCAAAACCAGCCTATTAAGTGTATTTTGAAATTACATGGGCCTGGCCTAAAAATAAGGTGGCGCAACACCTATATTAAGCTGGAAAACTTGACGTTTCGTTAAACATCTCATACAAGGAAAAATGTTTGCCTTGACGGTTCGTTAAGCATCTAACAAGGCAAAATGTAACACAACCCTGCATACAACATGAACAAAGATATATGTACTTGACAAAAGGACTGTGAAACACTTATCTTTAGTTCACTATGCACAGGGTCTGCGCCTAGCTTTCTAGAAAGGATTACATGTCTTGCCGACAAACTTGTACAAAGAGGATTTCTAGGAGGCCCGATAACCGCACCTCATGGGTAAAACTTGCGAAGATGCTCAATATTCCATCAGTTGCGCACCGGAGTGCCATGTTCGGTCTCCAGATGGACTGCGCCAGGTCTGGTGACTTGTGCCATGTGGTAAGGGCCTTCCCACTTTGGTGTCAACTTGTTTGATGCCTTCCTCAAAGCTCCAAGCATGCACTTTGCGGATATGATAGCGGCGCAAACCTTGCTCGTAGCGTGCATCATGCATAGTATCCCAGAGATGATCTTCCTCAAGGATCACGACATCGTCATGCCGCATTTGCTCTTGCTTAGCTTCGTCAAAACCTTGCACTCGAGGTGGCCCATATGTGAGTTCCGTGGGGAGCACCACTTCTGCACCTTATAACAGGGACAAGGGTGTCTCGCCGGCTGCTCGACTTTGTGTCATCCTGAGGGACCAAAGAAGCACCGACAACTCGTTAATCCAGCCTCTTCCACAATTGTGCAGCCTATCAAATGTCCTTGTCTTGAGTCCTCGCAGCACTTCTGTGTTTGCCCTCTCGACCTGGGCGTTGCTTCTCGGTGAGCAACTGCTGCAAAACAAAATTTTCTACCAAGGTCTCGACAACATTGCATGAAGGCGCAACCCATGAACTGCATGCCCTTGTCGGAGATTGATACGTCCATTTTGCATCATGATTTACTACGGTTATTTATAGTGTTTTTAATCAATATAACACACTGTGGAGCAATTCTAATGCCTTTTCTCTCTTAATATGCATGATTTACATGAAGAGGGAGATTGCCGGCAGCTATGTCAGAGATACCTATTCTGGACATCTCCAAATGAGCTAAAATTTTACGGAGATTTATTTTGGAATAAATAAAAATACTAGAGCAAAGAAGTACCGGAGGGGGCCATCCAGGTGCCCACGAGGCACTAGGGCGCGTGCACCCCCCCAAGGGTTCCCTGGTGGCTTGTGGGGCCTCTGGCCAGCCTTCAGTGCCCATCCTCTGGTATATAAGCCCATTTTCCCTTGAAAAAATAGGGGGAGGTTTTTCAGGAAGGAGTGCCGCCGTCTCGAGGTGGAACTTGGGCATGACCACTTTTGCTCTCCGACAGAGTGATTCCGCCGGGGATACTTCCCTCTAAGAGGGGGAAATCAAAGCCATCGTCATCACCAACAACCCTGTCATCATGGGAGCACCAATATTCATCAACATCTTTAGCAACACCATCTCATCTCAAACCCAAGTTCATCTCTTGTATTCAATCTTTCTATCAAAACCTCAGATTGGTACCTATGGGTTGCTAGTAGTGTTGATTACATCTTGTAGTTGATGCTAGTTGGTTTATTTGGTGGAAGATCATATGTTCACATCTAACATGCTATTCTATATCCCTCTGATCTTGGACATGAATATGATGTGTGAGTAGTTACTTTTGTTCTTGAGGACATGGGAGAAGTCTTGTCATATGTAATCATGTGAATTTGGTATTTGTTTGATATTTAGTTATGTGAACGTCGACCACATGATACTTCACCATCTTCGGATCTAAGGGAATGCATCATGGAGTAGTAATTAGATGATGGGTTGCTAGAGTGACAGAATCTTAAACCTAGTTTACACGTTATTCTGTAAGGGGCTGATTTGGATCCATATGTTTATTGATATGGTTAGATTTATCTTAATTCTTCTTTCATAGTTGCATATGCTTGCGAGAGGGCTTAATCATAAGTGGGAGGCTTGTTCAAGTAAGAACATCACCCAACCAGCGGTCCACCAACATATCAAATTATCAAAGTAGTGGACGCGAATCAAACAAACAGGATGAAAGTGACTAGATGAAATTCCCTTGTGTCCTCAAGAACGCTTAGCTTATTATAAGAGATAGTTCCAGCCTGTCCTTTGCAACAAAAACAATTGGGCTGCCTTGCTGCACCTTATTTACTATTTTTACTTGTCACTTGTTACAAATTATCTTGCTACGAAACTACTAGTTACCGATAATTTGAGTGCTTGTGGAAAATACCTTGCTGAAAACCGCTTGTCATTTCTTTCTGCTCCTCGTCGGGTTCGACACTCTTCCTTATCGAAAGAACTATGATAGATAGCCTATACTTGTGGGTCATCAAGACTCATTTCTGGCGCCCTTGCCTGGGAGTGAAGCGCCTTTGGTATGTGGAATTTGGTAAGGAAACATTTGTATTACATGCTGAAATTTACTGTTACTTGTTACTATGGAAAACTATCCTTTGAGGGGTTTGTTCAGGGCATCTTCACATCGACTAGAAGTATAAATAGTTTCTCCTCAACCTACTGCACCTACTGAAAATATTTCTTATGAGACTCCTTTGGGTATGATAAATAAACTGCTAGCTAATCCTTATGCAGGAGATGGAACATTACATCCTCATATTCACCTAATCTATGTGGATGCAGTTTGTGGATTATTTAAGCTTGCAGATTTACCCAGAGATGAAGTTAAGAAGAATATTTTCTCTTTATTTTTTGAAGGGAAATGCATTGACATGCTATAGGTTATGTGATGATATTGGAACTTGGGATTGGAATCGATTGAAATTGCAACTTCATCAAAAAAAATTATCGTATGCATCTAGTTCATCATGATCGGAATTATATATATAATTTTTTGCCTCATGCAGGAGAAAGCATCTCTCAAGCTTGGGGGTCGCTTAAGTACGTGATGTACACATGCCCCAATCAGGATCTCCTAAAAGAAACTATCTTATAGAATTTTTATGCTCGACTTTCTAATGATGATGAAACCATGCTCGATTCCTCTTCGACTGGCTCCTTTATGAAGAGAACTATTGAATTCAGATGGGATCTTCTGGAAAGAATTAAATGCAACTCTAAAGATTGGGAACTCGACAAAGGTAATGAGTCAGGTACAATACTTAACTTTGATTGTGTTAATCTTTTATGGATACTTGTGCTTTTCATAAGTTTAGCACTAAATATTGACTTGACTCTGAGATAGTAGCCTCTTTTGTGAATCCTTTGCTACTCACGTTGACCTCCCTAAGGAGAAGTCATTTAAATATTGTCCCCTTGTTAAAGAAAAGATTAAGGAGCATGTTATAGTTAAATATGAAACTATCATTTACAATGTTGATCCAGTTGTTCCTACTGCTTATATTAAGAAACCACCTTTCCATCTTAGGATGAAGCAACATGCTAAGGTTTCAACTGTAGTTAACAAAGTAATATTAGAGCACCAAGACCCTTTGAACAAATTAAAATTGAACCTAATGTTGCTATGGTTAAACATCTCTTGGTCGCTAATATATATGGGGATGTTATTTACTTTTGTGGTGAAGCCTCTAGAATTGCCAAACCCGATACTAAAGATAAGAATAAACATGTTGTTGGCATGCCTGTTGTCTCAGTTAAGATAGGATATCAATGTTACGATGGCTTATGCAGTTTGGATGCTAGTGTGAGTGCTATCCTTTTTACCTTATATTATATCAAGAAATTATGAATGATATTGTACCTTCCTAAATAGAGGAATATTGATGTTACTATTAAGCTTGCGAATAGAGATACTATTACACTTCTTGGGATTGTTAGAGATGTTGAAGTCTTGTGTGAAAAAATAAAATACCCTACTGATTTTCTAGTTCTTGGTTCTCCACAAGATGATTTTTATCCCATAATATTTGGTAGACCTTTCTTGAACACTATTAATGCTAAGATTGATTGCACTAAAGAAATTGTCAATGTTACGTTTGGTAATATATCTCATGAGTTTAATTTCTCTAAGCTTCATAGACAACCTCATGATAAAGAATCGTCTAGTAAAGATGAAATTATTGGTCTTACTTCTATTGCTATACCTCTTATTGATCTATTAGAACAATATTTGCTAGACCATGAAAATGATATCCATTTGAATGAAAGAAATGAAATAGATAAGATGTTCTTTGATCAACCACCTATTCTTAAACACAATTTTCCTGATGACACTCTTGGAGGTCCTCCTCCACCTAAAGGTGATCATGTGTTTGAATTAAAACAATTTCCTGATATACTGAAATATGCTTATCTTGATGAAAAGAAGATATATCTTGTTATTATTAGCGCTAACCTTTGAGAGCATGAAGAAAAGAGATTATTAAAAACTCTGAGGAAGCACTGGGCTGCTATTGGATATACTCTTGATGTACTTAAGGGCATTTTCCCACTCTATGTCAGCATAAAATTAATATGAAGCCTGATGCTAATCCGGTTGTTGATCATCAACGAAGGTTAAATCCTAAGATGAAGGAGGTGGTCAGAACTTAAATATTAAAGCTTCTTGAAGCAAGTATAATCTATCCCATAGCTGATAGTAGATGGGTAAGTCCATTTAAATGTGTCCCTAAGAAAGGAGGTGTTACTGTTGTCCCTAATGATAAAAATAATTTAATTCCACAAAGAATCGTAACTCGTTATAGGATGGTAATTGATTTTATAAAATTAAACAAAGCTACTAGAAAAGATCATTACCCCTTACCTTTTATTGATCAAATGTTAGAAAGATTGTCTAAGCATACACACTTTTGTTTTCTTGATGGATATTCTAGTTTCTCTCAAATACCTGTATCACAATCCGACCAGGAGAAAACCACCTTTACTTGTCCTTTTGGAACTTATGCTTATAGACGTATGCCTTTTGGTTTATGCAATGCACCTGCTACCTTTCAAAGATGTATGACTACTATATTCTCTAACTTCTGTGAAAAGATTGTTGAGGTTTTCATGGATGATTTTTCCATTTACAGAAGTTCTTTAGATGATTGCTTAAGCAACCTTGATCATGCTTTGTAGAGATGTGAACAAACTAATCTTGTCTTGAGTTGGGAGAAGTGCCACTTTATGGTAATGAAGGAAAAACTTTGTTTTTGCCACTCTAGTTTTTGCCCACTTTGCTTATGCCACTCTGGAATTTAACATCTCACTTTTGCCACTCTTAGATTTTGACAATACATCATAAATGCCATTTCGTGGCAAAAACGATAATTTTTCATTTCACTTTTGCCACTCTTAGCTTTTGCAATGTATCACAATTGCCACTCTAAAATTTTTTCTTTTGCCACGGAATGGCAAAAGTGATATATTCTCAAAAGCTAAGAGTGGCAGAAGTGAAACGTCAAATTCTAGAGTGGCATAAGCAAAGTGGCAAAAGCTAGAGTGGCAAAAACAAAGTTTTCCCATGAATGAAGGTATTGTCTTGGGGAATAAATTTTTTGAACGAGGCATTGAAGTGGATAAAGCTAAAGTTGATGCAATTGAGAAAATGCCATGTCCTAAAGATATTAAAGGTACAAGAAGTTTCCTTGGTCATGATGGTTTTTATAGGATGTTTATTAAAGACTTCTCTAAAATTTCTAAGCCTCTTACTAATCTCTTGGAAAGAGATGTTCCATTCCTTTTTTATGATGATTGTGTAGAAGCCTTTAAAACACCTAGCAAAGCCTTAATCTCTACACCCATTGTTCAACCACCTGATTGGATCTTACTTTTTGAAATTATGTGTGATGATAGTTATTATGATGTTGGTGCTGTTCTAGGAAGAGTTGATAAGAAATTAAATGTTATCCATTATGCTAGTAAAACTCTAGATAGTGCTCAAAGAAATTATGCTACTACAGAAAAATAATTTCTAGCAGTTGTGTTTGCTTGTGATAAATTCAGATCTTACATTGTTGATTCTAAAGTAACTGTTCACACTGATCATGTTGCTATTAAATACATTATGGAAAAGAAAGATGCTAAACCTAGACTCATTAGGTGGGTTCTTTTGCTTCAATAATTTGATTTGCATATTACTGATAGGAAGGGAGCTGAGAATCCCATAGCTATTAACTTGTCTAGGTTGGAAAACGTTCTTGATGACCCACTTCCTATTGATGATCATTTTCCTAATGAACAACTAGCTGTTATAAATTCTTCTCGTAATACTCCTTGGTATGCAGACTATGCTAAATATATACCACCTAGTTTTACATAGCAACAAACAAAAAAATCTTCTTTGATTTAAGACATTACTTCTGGGATGACGCACATCTTTATAAAGAAGGGGTAGATGGTATTATTAGATGTTGTATACCTGAGCATGAATAAGAACAAATCCAACGGAAGTGTCACTTTGAGGCTTAAGGAGGACACCATGCAGGAGACAGAATGACACACAAGATATCACAGTATGGTTTTTATTTGCCCACTCTTCTCAAGGATGCTCGTATGTTTGTGTTATGTAGTTATGAATGTCAAAGAATTGGTAATATTGGTAGATGTCAAGAAATGCCTATGAATTATTCACTTTTTATTGAACCATTTGATGTTTGGGGATTTGACTATATGGGACTTTTTCCTTCCTCTAATGTGTATACACATATTTTGGTTGCTGTTGATTATGTTACTAAGTGGGTAGAAGCTATTCCAACTAGTAGTGCTGATTATGACACTTCCATTAAAATTCTTAAAGAAATTATTTTCCCAAGGTTTAGAGTCCCTAGGTATTTGATGAATGATGGTGGTTCACATTTTATTCATGGTGCTTTCCGTAAATTGCTTGCTAAATATGATGTCAACCATAGAATTGCATCCTCCGATCACCCTCAATCTAGTGGTCAAGTTGAATTGAATAATAGAGAAATAAAGTTATTTTTTTAAATACTTTCAATAGATCTAGAAAGAATTGGTGTAAAAATCTTGATGATGTATTATGGGCTTATGGAACTGCTTATAAAAATCCTATGGGTATGTCTCCATATAAAATGGTCTATGGAAAAGCATGTCATTACCTCTTGAGTTAGAACATAAGGCATATTGGGCAATTAAAGAACTCAATTATGATTTCAAACTTGCCGGTTAAAAGAGGTTATTTGATATTAGCTCGCTAGATGAATGAAGAACCCAAGCTTATGAAAATGCCAAATTGTTTAAAGAAAGGGTTAAAAGATGGCATTATAAAAGAATTCAAAAAACGGGAATTCAAAGTGGGTGAGTATGTTCTATTGTACAATCCTCATTTCAGAATTTTTGTAGGAAAACTGCTTTCCAAATGGGAAGGACCATATATCATCGAAGAAGTTTATCGCTCTAGAGCTATTAAGTTCAATAATGCCGAAGGCACCAATCGGAAGGTGGTGAATGGACAGAAAATTAAGCATTATATCTTAGGTATGCCTATTAATGTTGAAACTAACAGTATGCAAACTATGACACTGGACGAATACATAAAAATAAAAGAGACTTTCTAGAACACTCCGGAACCCTAAAAAGGAACAAGTACATGATACAGCAAGTAAACAACCTCCAATTTTTTTATAAAAATACTTTCAGTTTTGGAATGTTAGAAAAAAGGTACAAAAATAAGGAACACCCGAGGGGGGCACCCAGGTGCCCACGAGGCACCAGGGCGCGCCCTGGTGGCTTGTGGGCCCCTTGTGAGCCTTCTCGACTCTATTTTCTTCTAGTATACTTGTTTTGTATGATATAAATTATTTATATATATATCCCCAGACATTTTGACCACCACATCGCGGAAATATCCTCTATTGTTGTTTCGTACTATTTTTCTGACAGACCTTGATCGCCATGGCTCCACCAAGCTCTACCAAGGACAAGTTCTATGAGAAGGTTATCAACCCCAATGTACCAGAGGTGATGAAGCACCCTCAAGCCAATGAGATCCATGAGAGGGTGCTCCACATCCAGTACATTCAAGGGCCCAAGAAGACAGAAAGTGTGGAGGCAAGGCTCGAAGCAGTGGAGCAGGAGATCTTCAAGTGCCAAGGGATGGTGGAACATGGACTTAGTGCCAACCACTCCATGATCATGGAATTCACCCGTGACCACAAGGCGGATGGCCAGTTGATACGTCTCCAACGTATCTACTTTTCCAAACACTTTTGCCCTTGTTTTGGACTCTAACTTGCATGATTTGAATGGAACTAACCCGGACTGACACTATTTTCAGCAGAATTACCATGGTGTTATTTATGTGCAGGAGCAAATGTTCTCGGAATGACGTGAAACTTCACGGAGCCACTTTTCAGAAAATAAGAAAAATACCTGCAAAAGATGAAGGCCGGGGGGCCCACCACCTCTCCACGAGGGTGGGGGCGCGCCTGCCCCCCTAGGGCGCGCCCCCTACCTCGTGGGCCCCCTGTTGCCTCTCCGACTCCAACTCCAACTCCATATATTGAGTTTCGGGGAGGAAAAAAATCAGAGAGAAGAAATCATCGCGTTTTACGATACGGAGTCGCCGCCAAGCCCTAAAACCTCTCGGGAGGGCTGATCTGGAGTCTGTTCGGGGCTCCGGAGAGGGGAATCCGTCGCCATCGTCATCATTAACCATCCTCCATCACCAATTTCATGATGCTCACCGTCGTGCGTGAGTAATTCCAACGTAGGCTTGCTGGACGGTGATGGGTTGGATGGGATCTATCATGTAATAGAGCTAGTTTTGTTAGGGTTTGATCCCTAGTGTCCACTATGTTCTGAGATTGATGTTGCTATGACTTTGCTATGCTTAATGCTTGTCACTAGGGCCCGAGTGCCATGATTTCAGATCTGAACCTATTATGTTTTCATCAATATATGAGTGTTCTTGATCCTATCTTGCAAGTCTATAGTCACCTATTATGTGTTATGATCCGTTAACCCCAAAGTGACAATAATCGGGATACTTACCGGTGATGACCGTAGTTTGAGGAGTTCATGTATTCACTATGTGTTAATGCTTTGTTCCGATTCTCTATTAAAAGGAGGCCTTAATATCCCTTAGTTTCCGTAAGAACCCCGCTGTCACGGGAGGGTAGGACAAAAGATGTCATGCAAGTTCTTTTCCATAAGCACGTATGACTATGTTCGGAATACATGCCTACATTATATCAATGAACGGGAGCAAGTTCTGTGTCACCCTAGGTTATGACTGTTACATGATGAACCGCATCCGGCATAATTCTCCATCACTGATCCATTGCCTACGAACTTTCCATATATTGTTCTTCGCTTATTTACTTTCCCGTTGCTATTGCTATCATCACTACAAAATACCAAAAACATTGCTTTTACTACTATTACCTTTTGCTACCGTTACCACTACTATCATATTACTTTGCTACTAAATACTTTGCTGCAGATATTAAGTTTCCAGGTGTGGTTGAATTGACAACTCAGCTGCTAATACTTGAGAATATTCTTTGGCTCCCCTTGTGTCGAATCAATAAATTTGGGTTGAATACTCTACCCTCGAAAACTGTTGCGATCCCCTATACTTGTGGGTTATCAAGACTATTTTCTGGCGCCGTTGCCGGGGAGCATAGCTGATGTACGGTAGGAACCCTAGGGGCCGATCTTTCACGAAAGGAGTGGATCCCGTCCAAGAATGCGAAGAACACGAGGGGAAAACGAGGGAATACACAAGAGGAAACACGAGAGAATCACTCAACCAACAAGAATAGATCACACATGCGCTAGATCGATGAACAAAAAGGTGAGATACAAGATCCAAAGTCAACAATGGAAGATACAAAGGTAGCCGGTCTTCTCCGTGAGGAGTTCTTGATGTTCTTCTCCAAAAGGAGGTCTTGAATCCAAGGGGATCTTCTCCGAAGAGGCCCCGGTCTCTCACGAGGAGTAGATCCGATGTGGATGAGCGAAGCTCTATCTCTAAGTATGATCTAAACCAACGCTAACCCTAGAAAGGAGGAGGGAGAGGTCTATTTATAGTCTTAGTGCAAAAGGGTGTGAAGTGAAGGGGTACATGGGCCTCAGCCCGCAACTGGACACAGCTAGGTACTGGACGTCCACTGGGGACCGGTTGTCCGGTGGCTCGTGGACGGCCGAACGTCCGGTGGGGGCCGGTCGTCCGCTCGTTCTGGCTCGGATGCTAGTGCAACGGATTTCCGGTCTGGACCGGTCGTCCGGTGGCATCGGACGTCCGCTCGTTTGGCTCGGGTGCAGGGACACCGGTCGTCCGGTCTGGACCAGTCGTCCGGTGGATCTTCAGGCACTGGACGTCCAAACCCGACCGGTCGTCCGGTGGCTGGAGCTTCTTCGACAGCTCTTCTTCTTGCGTCTTCGTTTCCACGCTTCCCTCGCGGATGGTGTAGGTGTTCCTTGGCGCTTGCACTCCTCCACGTCGTCCGCAGCGTTCCGACAATACCTATGCATGCACACGAGAGAAGTGTCAAGTAGTATACCATCCTTGAAGGGGTCAAGTGAGCACGTGTAAAGGATATGATTCACCTTTGTGTATGTGAAGTAGATGTCCCATGTGTCACTCACCGAACGGACTCTTGACATGGTGATGTCCATAGGATGCTCCGCATCATCTCCCCTCCCTTGGGGAAGATCCAACCTCGGATCGAAATCCAAA
Organism: Triticum urartu; assembly: GCF_003073215.2. Taxonomy (NCBI): domain Eukaryota; kingdom Viridiplantae; phylum Streptophyta; class Magnoliopsida; order Poales; family Poaceae; genus Triticum; species Triticum urartu. Next base: position 217,597,318 of record NC_053027.1, read on the forward strand.
TCACCATGGGCAAGAGATGGCGTCACCGTATAGGAGTGGTCGATCACCAAGTTCTCGTCATATTGAAGCTTGAAATGGGCACTCTCCAATGTCGCACCATCTTGGGATTCCTTCAGAAGGAGCAAAGACAACAGACACTTGGAAAAACAAATGTGGTTAGCGTTAGTGCAAAACCAAGCATTCAAGAGGTGATTCACCAAACAAGTGTCGTCATCATGCAAAGCATATGGTTTGACAAAGGATTGTGACATGGCATATAAGCACATAAATTGAGCATAATCAAGGATATCATGGGGACAAGCATGTAAATGTGAGGTATCGATGCAAATATGTTGGATAAGTGAAGAAGCATCTACCTCAAGTTCATAGCAAGCATTCACAAATTGCTCAATGAAAGGTCTATGGTAGGCATAGGAATCATTCACAACACCAAATAAAATGAAGTTTCTAAACACATGTGTCAAGTGCAAGACAATCCAATCATAATGTGCGTTGGGTGTACTGAATATCGTGTGGCACTCAACACAATAGAAAGAGTAATTGTTCATCATGTGTGAGGCAATCAAGTCAAGCATAGTAATCAAGTCATGCAAGCTAGTAGTGCAAAGATGCAACTTACTAGAGGAAATCATGGCAATCATGTCATGTGAGCAAATAATAGACATAGACAATGCACATGACATATCGCAAGCACGAACACAAAGCAAAATGGAAGTATCATCATATGCATGGGGCACAAAGCAAACAGGGCAATAACAAGCAATGTCTCCACCAAGCTTGCAAATACACATACAAGTATGAGAATCTATCATCATGTGTAATGCAAAGCATGAGTCACGAATGCATGGCAAAAGCATAGTAATGAGCATAGCATGCAAAGTTAACATGGAAAGATGGGCATAGAATATGTAATGGACAATAACCCATAGCCATGTGAGGGTCATGTAGAAGAAATGCACGAAGACTTCGCGTGAAGAGAGCGGCGGGAAATGCAATCCATGGGATCCCAAGTCATCATTGCTCTCTAGAGCTCGTTTTGTCAACTCGTGGGATTGCGAGGTTGACAAGAATTCATGGGTACCTACAGAAAAGAGACACAAACCAAAGAAATTGTGCGCGTGGTAAATGTACACATCATCCATCATGATGTGTATGTGCACGTGTGAGTTAGCACAAGATAAGCATCCGTCAAAGAAATTTGATGCATGGTATAAGAACATGTCATCCATCATGAAAGAATAGTTATTGTGTATAACATGATGGGGATGCAAATTGAGCATACAAGTATATGGCACAGCAATATCATGTTTATTCATGGGAAACATATTGTGCACATAAGTATGAGGATCATGCAATGGATGGGAGTGATCAAAATCTCCTACAATGTATGAGGAAACTATGGGGGTCTCCTCATGACTAATGTTGGAAACATCATATGGAGAAAATGGACAACATCCAAAACAATGCATATCCGAAGCTAGGTGGTCATGGCATGGCATATGAGATAAATGATGCAAAGGTAGCATGTCAATATCATCACAAGAGAAACAAATGCCAATAACCATAGGCTTGGCATCTATGCCATATGTGCAAATTGGGTTCATTTTAATAGCATATGCATAGTCACTATGAAGAGATTGCAAATATGACATATGATTGATCTCATGCATAGCATATGACAAGTCAAGCGGATTGGCAAACATGATGTGAACGAGAGAATTAGCACAAGAAATCCTATGTAACATGGCATCACAACTAATAGACTCCACATGGCAATCATCATACTCATCATAAATGGGTAAATCATCGCATGGGGAAATCATACTAGCATGAAGCATGTCAATAGGGGGATCAACATCATGCAAGCAATCAATGTCATGAATGTCCACTAGTGGGACTAGAGCATCACCTTCACCTATGTTACCTTGTTCATTCCACTCAAGTGGTGTAGGTGAGGTGGGAAATACCAAATGGTGGTCATCTTCATCTTGATTGATGTAGGGTGGAGACCCTAATCGCCCGATATTTCACGAAAGGAGCGGATCCCGGGGAAAGCACGAAGAACACAAGGATGAACGGAAGGAAAACACAAGAGGAAATCACTAAACCGACACAGATAAGTCACACATGGGCTAGATCCTCGAGTACATAGAACAATACATGAATCCACGGACAACTAGGGACGATACACGGTAACCGGTTCTTCTCCGTGAGGAGGTCTTGTATCCACAAGGGGATCTTCCTTTGAAAAGGGATCTTGAATCCAAGGTGGATCTTCTCTGAAGAGGGGCTGCGGTCTCTCTCGTGGAGTAGATCCGTTATGGGTGAGCAATGCTCTATCTCTCAAATGAGCTAAACCAATGCTAACCCTAGCTACGATGAATGGGGGGTCTATTTATAGTCTAAGTGCAAACGGGGGCAAAATGAAGGGGTACATGGGCCTTGGGCCCGAACACTATGCGCAGACAGGTACCGGACGTCCGCTGGGGACCGGTCGTCCGGTGTCTCAGGAGCTGCCGGACGTCCGGTGTCCTCCAGTCGTCCGCTGGTTCCGCTCTGTGATGGGGGTGCCGGACGTCCGGAGGCTCCGGACTTCCGCTGACTTTGGCTCGGGTGCGGTCGCGCCAGTCGTCCGGTCGGGGCCGGACGTCCGCTCATTGGCCTTGGGTGCAGGGTCACCGATCGTCCGGTCTGGACTGGACGTCCGCTGGCTGGAGCTCGGCTGACGCTTCAGGCGCCGGACGTCCGGTCCCGGCCGGTCGTCCGGTGGCTGGGACTTTTCCTGCAGCCCTTCTTCCTCTTCTCCGTCTTCTCGTCCATCTTCCTCTTCTTCTTGTCCTTGCTCCTTAGCTTCTCCATTGTACCTGAGTATGCACAGGGTATCCATATGAGGTAGTAGCCATGCTTCATGTGCATCGAAGTGGAATTGTGAGAGGAGAGATGTCACATCGGTTTCAAGGGCTCTTGCACGTGATCGAGTCATGGGTCCGGTAGGCACTTGATGAGACGATGGTAGGTCCATGGGGATGACCTTGGGATGCTCCGCATCATCTCCCCTCCCTTGGGGAAGATCCGTCCTCGGATCAAAATCTTCATCACCATGGAAGGGAGAGAGATCTTTGACGTTGAAGATGTCGCTCACGTTGTACTTGTCGCGCGGGAGGTCGATCTTGTAAGCGTTGTCGTTGTAGCGTGCAAGCACCTTGAAGGGTCCATCCGCTTGAGGTCGAAGCTTGGATTTGCGTTCTTGTGGGAAGCGGTCCTTGCGAAGGTGTAGCCACACTCGATCACCAATGTTGAAGACCGTAGGTTGCTTGTTGAAGTTGAGCTTGGTCCAAGGCGTTGAACTTGGCGCTCGATGGTGTTTCTTGTATCTTCATGCATCTTCTTGAGATGTGTCACATGCGCACTTGCGTCCAAATTGATGCGCTCTTGGAGTGGTAGAGGAAGAATGTCCAATGGTGACAAAGGGTTGAATCCGTAAACGACCTCGAAAGGCGACTTGCCGGTTGTTGAGTGTCTTGCGCGGTTGTAGGCGAACTCGGCGATAGGTAGGGACACCTCCCACTCCTTGATGTTCTTCTTGATGAGTACTCGAAGTAGAGCAGAGAGTGTGCGGTTTGTCACCTCCGTTTGGTTGTCGGTTTGAGGATGGTACGCCGTGGAGAAGAGTAGCTTGATTCCGAGCTTGGCGCATAGGGTCTTCCAAAAGTAGCTAAGGAACTTGACGTCGCGGTCCGAGACAATTGTCTTTGGCACACCATGGAGACGCAATATTTCCCTACAAAAGAGATTAGCAACATGTGAAGCATCGTCTATCTTGTGACAAGGAATAAAATGTGCCATTTTTGAGAAACGATCCACAACGACAAATATGGAATCTTTCCCATTGCGAGTTCTAGGCAAATCAAGTACAAAGTCCATGCTTATGTCCTCCCAAGGTGGGTATGGAATTGGTAAAGGCATATAGAGACCATGAGATTGAGCTTTGCACTTAGCTTTGCGACATGTAGAACACCGGTTGGTGAAACGATTCATGTCTCGAAACATCTTTGGCCAAAAGTAGCTCTTCGAGAGCGTGGCGAACGTCTTATCGCGTCCAAAGTGTCCCATTAATCCTCCTCCATGCGATTCCTGCAAAAGCAATAAACGAAGGGATGACTTGGGAATGCAAAGTTTGTTACCTCTCATAAGGTAGCCGTCTTTGATGTAATAGCGTTCCCACGATGTATGCGACAAACACTTGGCATAAGGAGTGGCAAAAGTTTCATCATGCGCATACAATTCTTTGATATGCTCGAAGCCAATGACATCTAACTCAAGTTGCGTGACTAGCATGCATATGCGGGAAAGAGCATCTGCGACGATGTTCTCTTTACCCTTGATGTACTTGATGACATAGGAAAAAGACTCAATGAATTCACTCCATTTAGCATGACGCTTGTTCAACTTAGTTTGACCCTTGAGATACTTGAGGGTCTCATGATCGGTATGAATGATAAACTCATGGGGACGAAGGTAATGTTCCCATTCATGTAAAACGCGGACTAAAGCATATAGCTCTTTGTCATAGATGAGATAGTTGAGTTGCGCTCCGGAAAGTTTCTCACTAAAGTAAGCTATGGGGCGCTTCTCTTGTGTTAACACACCTCCTATGCCATTACCACTAGCATCGCAATGAATCTCAAAAGGCTTGTCGAAGTTGGGTAAAGCAAGCACGGGAGCATGAGTAAGCAAATTCTTAAGCTCATTGAATGTGGTATCTTGGGATGGACCCCAAATAAACGGCGCATTCTTCTTGCTCAAAGCATGCAAAGGCAAAGCAATGGTGCTAAAATCCTTCACAAAGCGACGATAGAAACCCGCAAGACCAAGAAAACTACGCACTTGATGCAAGTTGGTTGGTTGCGGCCAAGTCTTAATAGCATTGATCTTGGACTCATCTACATGAACACCCTTAGAAGAGACACAAAACCCAAGAAAACGAGCTTATCAACACCAAAAATGCATTTCTCCATATTAGCATAGAGTCACTCTTTTTGAAGAGTTTGCAAAACGGTGCGGACATGGGTGACATGCTCTTGCATAGATTTGCTAAACACAAGAATGTCATCGAAGTAAACCACAACAAATATACCAATGTAAGGGCGAAAGACATGATTCATAAGGCGCATAAAAGTGCCCGGTGCTTCCGAGAGACCCATAGGCATGACTAACCACTCATACAAACCAAACTTGGTTTTGAATGCGGTTTTCCATTCATCACCCTCTTGTATGCGGATTTGATAACCAATCTTAAGATCAATTTTGGAAAATATAGTGGCACCACTAAGCTCATCTAGCATATCATCTAGGCGTGGAATGGGATACCTATAACGAACGGTGATAGCATTGATAGGTCTACAATCGGAGCACATGCGAAAACTACCGTCACGTTTTGGCACAAGAATGACCGGTACGGCACAAGGGCTCAAACTTTCACGCACATGTCCATGGTCTATGAGATGCTTTACTTGCCTTTGAATTTCTTTGGTTTCTTCGGGGTTGACGCGGTAGGGAGCTTTGTTCGGAAGCGGTGCTCCGGGGATGAGGTCGATGCGGTGTTCAATGCCTCATAGTGGAGGTAGTCCCGGAGGTAGCTCATCGGGGAAAACATCTTGAAATTCCTGCAAAAGAGAAGACAACACTAGAGGAAGAGTGTGAGAAGTGTTAGTTTGTGGTGCATTGTCCTTGCACACGAGGATGTAGTGTAGGACACTAGATGGGTTATCACACACTTCTCTCATCTCACGTTTGGTGGCAAATAGAACGAGGTTCTTGTTTTTGCTCATCGTGGAGGCACTCAATTTGGGCTTGCGGCGCTCACTCTCTTTTTGGTGGCTCACTCTCTCACCATTCTCTCCACGATGGGTGGCTTGCTTATCGGTGATCACTTGGCTTGGAGACATAGGTCGTAACACAAACTCCTTTCCTTGCATCTTGAAGCTATAGTGGTTTGTACGCCCATTTGGATGACTCCTCTATCGAATTGCCATGGTCGTCCAAGGAGAAGATGGCAAACGGTCATTGGGATGACGTCGCACTCCAAGGTGTCTTTGTTGGCGCCGATTTTGAAGGAGACTTGTACTCGGTGCTCGACTTGGATAGTGCCGGATTCACTAAGCCATTGCACTTTGTATGGATGTGGATGCTTCGTCTTGGGCAACTGGAGCTTGGAGCAAAGTTCTTCACTTGCGAGATTGTGACAACTCCCTCCATTGATGATGACCTTGACAGATCGTCCATTGATGCCGGCCTTGGTGTGGAATATGGTGCATCTTTGGTCTTCTTCTTGGTGATGTTGGAGAGTCAAGACTTTGGAGACAACAAGTGCGGGACTTGAGTCTTCATCACAAAAGACTTGTTCTTCTTCGTTGTTCACTTGGAGGTGCGTGGTGACTTGCTCAAGGGCTTCCATTTCTCCTTCGCTCATGGAATCATAAGTGCCATCGTCGTTGAAGATCATGGTGCGCTTGTTGGTGCACTCATAGGACTTGTGGCCTCGGCCTCCGCAAGTGAAACACTTGAGGGAACTCGTCTTGACGGTCTCATCGGTAGGGGTTGATGATGATGAAGCTCTCGGCTTGAAGTTGCTTGTATTAGGCGAAGCTTTCTTGGACGTCGACTTGTCGATGTTGGAAGTAGACGGTCTTGTAGTCGGTGTTGGAGTCGTTGAAGCTTGGTTATTGGAGAAGCCGTAGGACTTGGATGAGAACTTGTCATACTTGAAATCATCTTGCACTTGGCGTTCTGCTTTGGTCGCTTGGTGCACGATCTCGATGAGATTTGAGTATGGCTGGAAGTCGGCGATCTTCTTGATAGGATGATTGAGTCCATTCAAGAAACGTGCCATAGTTTTCTCATCATCTTCCATCACATTGGCTCTTATCATTGCAATCTCCATCTCCTTGTAGTATTCTTCAATGCTCTTGGTTCCTTGCTTGAGTTGTTGGAGTTTCTTGAAGAGGTCGCGGTTGTAGTAGGTAGGCACGAAGCGTGCTCTCATGACATCCTTCATTTGTGCCCAAGTAGTGATGGGTGGATCACCTCTTGCCTCATGGCGTTCAATGACTTGTTCGCACCAAATGAGGACATAGTCTTGAAACTCAAGGGATGCCATCGCGATCTTCTTCTCTTCTTCATAATTGTGCAAACGGAAGATCTTGTCAACTTTCAATGCCCATGAAAGGTATTCTTCGGGATCGTTTCTTCTGTTGAACTTGGGCATGGTGAACTTGAGCTTGCCGTAGGGTTGCTCTTCATTGTGTTGGGGTCGGGGATGATGACGCCATGTTGTAGATGATTGTCCAACTCGTGGTGCTCTTGACGCAGAGGGTTGTCAGCCTCGTGTTGCTCTTGTCGCGGAGGATTCCCATTGCCTTCATGCTCTTGATGAACTTGATGGTCTTGGAGAGCTTGTGGAGGAACGCGTCAAGCTCGAGGGGGAACTAGACGATGCATGCGAGCTTGAAATCATCGTTCATGAAGTTCTTCGCGAAGTGCTTCCTCTTCTTCATGGGCTTGTCGGCCTCGGTCGGCAACGGCTCGACTCACATCACGTAGAGCTCGTTGCACCTCAAGTGCTTGAGCATCACGGAGTTGTTGTTCTTGACGTTGAGCCTCAGCATTTTGTGCATTTTGGTGTAGACACACGCGTTCTTCCTCTTCATGTTGGCGTTGTTGTTGCCGTTCTCGAGCTAGCGCAAAGGCTTCTTCGGCTTGACGTCGTCGGCGCCCTTGAGAGTCGGTGTCCCGAAGCGGATTGAGGTTTGCTTGACGGTCGGTGCGTGCGGCTCGACGAAGAGTGTTCGATGTCAGTGTACTTGAGTCGGAATGGCGACTTGAACGGCTCCTTCTTGAAGTGGAAGAAGAGCAATTGAGCAACAAAGCGTGAATCTCGTCCATCCTTGCGTCATTCTCTTGCTTGTGATCGTCGAGCTTGTGGTCGAAGTAGTCCCTTGTGCGTTGCTCGGAAATTCGCAAGTCGGCGGCAAGGTTGTCGATGCGTTCACTCATAGCTTGTTACTCTTGATGCAAAGCACGTTGTGCACCAAAGAGGTGACTCTTGGTGAGGAAGAAGTTCATGTCGTTGTCTTGCTCCATGAAGAGTGGGTTGGTAGAAGTACTTGGCCTATCCATCATTCCAAGACAAGTGTGAGTGGTAGAAAGAGATGAGCAAATTCCGAATGTACCTTGACCGAAGTTGAAAGTGAATCGATGATCACTCCAATGTAGGACAAGGAAATAGTCCAGTTGGTACGAATTCCCGTCGGTGTCTCACACCAACACAAGTAAAAGCTTATGGTGGAGCTTGGTTAGGATGGTGGCACAATTTTTAATGTGAATGTAAGCAAGATTCAATAATGTTGGAGAAGATTCGCAAGATGCAATGTAACAAGTAGACCAAGCAAATAAGGTACACGGAAACACACGCGCAAAAAGATAAGTGGGGTTGTGCAACCAAGGATGAGCCAAAATGTGGTATCCACAAAAATGCTCTTGTTGCACAACACTAGAGAGACGCTAGCACGATTGCACGATAGGCGGATACAAGAACTTGTGCACAACCTACTTAGCAAAAATGCAACGACTTCTATCCCAAATATGTTTTATGCAAGGTGTTGCTATGATATGATCCAAGATGATCGAGTATGAAAATCTTAATGTTGTATGATGCTATGGTTCTTGCTTAAAAGCTCTTTGATTATCTTTCCTCTTTGCTTAAAAGCTTGGTTGGCTCTTTGATGTTTGAGCTCTTTTCTCATGCAATGCTTGACGAACCAAGATAACAAGTGAGTATGCGATGACAACTTTGTGACACAAGAGATGATACCAATATAGGCAACAATGATGTATGTATGTATGTATGTATGTATGCTATGGGAAGTATGATCACTAAAGTGCACAAGTCTCGTTGCCGGCAATACTCAATGGCTAGTCTCGATGGGTAAGCAACGCAAAAGAGTAAGGCGATGATGGCTATCAATGTAATGGCAAGAGTGATATGTCCAATACCAAGATGATGTTACCGGTCTTGCTTCCGGTATGGTGTCAAAGTGGAGGCACGAATACCAAGTCGTAGTTGAGGTGGTCGTTGTTGATGACGCGTCCGTGGCGAAGATGAACGGCGGTGATGTCGATGTCGAACCGTACCTAGATAGCCGAAACACAAAAGGATACGGTACCGCAACTCAAATTCTCAAAACCAAAGGCGACCAAACTCGTCGGAGTAGGTAGCGGTTAAGTGGTGGTGTGGGTTGGGATATTGGAACGGTTTGGGAAGTTGGAGGTGGTGTAGCGGATGTCCGAAAGTGGACGGATGTCCGGTCGCCGGTCGTCCGGTAATGGTCGGACGTCCGGTGCTTCCTGGGTCGCCGGTCATCCGGTGAAGTGACGGACGTCCGGTGGAAGGGGTCAACGCGAAATTTCAGATCCGGGAGGTGATTTTGGGGATTTTGGGAGGGATTTCGAGGTGGAAATGGTGGGGGAAGGCGAGATCCACTTGCAACACAACAAATTCACGGATCAAATCCAACAAAACATCATCAAAACTCACAAAACACAAGAATTTTTTTTGGCTATTTTTGTGGGGATTTTCGGATTCGGACGAAAAACAACAAAATCAAGCTAGAAAACGAAGAGGGGGGGCTCCGAAATCATGATGAACCTTTCTCATGATACCAAGATGATGTAGGGTGGAGACCCTAATCGCCCGATCTTTCACGAAAGGAGCGGATCCCGAGGAAAACATGAAGAACACAAGGATGAACGGAAGGAAAACACAAGAGTAAATCACTAAACCGACACGAATAAGTCACACATGGGCTAGATCCTCGAGTACATAGAACGATACATGAATCCACGGACAACTAGGGACGATACACGGTAACCGGTTCTTCTCCGTGAGGAGGTCTTGTAACCACAAGGGGATCTTCCCTTGAAAAGGGGTCTTGAATCCAAGGTGGATCTTCTCCGAAGAGGGGACGCGGTCTCTCTCGAGGAGTAGATCCGTTATGGATGAGCAATGCTCTATCTCTCAAATGAGCTAAACCAATGCTAACCCTAGCTAGGATGAATGGGGGGTCTATTTATAGTCTAAGTGCAAATGGGGGCGAAGTGAAGGGGTACATGGGCCTCGGGCCCGGACACTATGCGCAGACAGGTACCAGAAGTCCGCTGGGGACCGGTCGTCCGGTGTCTCAGGAGCTGCCGGACGTCCGGTGTCCTCCGGTCCCCCGCTGGTTCCGCTCTGTGATGGGGGTGCCGGACGTCCGGAGGCTCCGGACTTCCGCTGACTTCGGCTCGGGTGCGGTCGCGCCGGTCGTCCGGTCGGGGCCGGACGTCCGCTCATTGGCCTCGGGTGCAGGGGCACCGGTCGTCCGGTCTGGATCGAACGTCCGCTGGCTGGAGCTCGGCTGACGCTTCAGGCGCCGGACGTCCGGTCCCGGCCAGTCGTCTGGTGGCTGGGACTTTTCCTGCAGCCCTTCTTCATCTTCTCCGTCTTCTCATCCATCTTCCTCTTCTTCTTGTCCTTGCTCCTTAGCTTCTCCATTGTACCTGAGTATGCACAAGGTATCCATATGAGGTAGTAGGCATGCTTCATGTGCATCGAAGTGGAATTGTGAGAGGAGAGATGTCACCTTGGTTTCAAGGGCTCTTGCACGTGATCGAGTCATGGGTCCGGTAGGCACTTGATGAGACGATGGTAGGTCCATGGGGATGACCTTGGGATGCTCCGCATCATTGATGGAACCATGTGGGGGTGCATCATATTCCACCATGGCCATCGTCTTGTCCAAAGGTAGGATGAAGTCGTCGAGAATCAGCGCGTCATCATAGATGGGACCTAGCACCAAATGAGAAGACACAATAGAGGTAGAGGTCAAGTCGTTAGAAATGCAAATAGCCTCACATGCCCTATATACTATCATACTCTCTCTTTGTGGTGGTTCACTCACTCCCTCAAAATAGGTGCGCTCAAACTCACATATGGTGGAGTTACTCATCTCACTCAAGTGGTGGGGGTTGTGGCTCTCCTCACATGGGAATTGGGGTAACAGATCTATGGGGCTAGTGGTGAAGTTACTCTCACTCTCAATATGGTGGCACAAGTCACTCAAGTCATCATACGTCGCCGTGGTCGAAGGGAAAATCCCATGCTCAACCATCTCGTTGTTGTCGCCGTGGATGAAGGACGAAGATGGCACATCATCACTCTTGCCTCCTAAGATGGAAGCATCATCCTTGCTCGTCACCATGTCGCTCGCCTCCAAAGCTTGGTCCTTGATGGTGTCCGTAGTCATAGTCGTCGCCGTACCATCTTGAAAAAGAGTCGAAGTAGACTCGGCATCGTCAATGCCACAAAGAGGGATGGCGGTGAAGTCGAACTTGGGAGCATCGTCTTAGAGCTCGTCGGGCTTGGACATCATGGTGGTACTAGCCTCATGCTCCTTGTCATGGAGCTTGGTCGTCGCGAAGTGAGCTTGGGGTGGAGAAGCTTTGGCCTTCATGAGTTCTTGTTCCGCCTTGAGAGCACCAATGTAATTGTCGTCGAGGGACTTGTAGTTCTCGAGGAAGATCGTCTTGGAGATGTTGTTGTTCAATCCCATCATGAAGTGGAACTTCATCAAAATGGGGTCGTCCACGCCGGCTCGTCGCAAGGCTTTCTTCATCTCCTTGAAGTACTCGTCGATGGACTTGGATCCTTGGGTGGTGTTATCCAATTAGCATAGAAGTTGTTCCGTGTAGGTTGGAGGCACGACCTCTCGTCGCATAGCTCTCCTCGTCTTGGGTCAACTCATGTCGTAGGTCTCCGAAGGTGTGTTAAGCCACCATGTCGACGCGTAGTCGTGGAAGTTTCTTGTGGTGCACTTCACTTGATCTTCGGGAGGAACTTGATGTAGCTTGAGGTAGTCGTCCATCAAACGCTCCCACTCGAGATACTCCTCGGGTTCTAGAGTCCCATAGAAAGGAATCTCATGGTCGATGTCGAGGTCATAGTAACTCGTGGAAGTCGTGGACTTGAGCTTGGGGAGCTTCTCTTGAGGTGCTTGTGGGCGAAGATAACGTATGTCCGTAGGCGAAGATGCCTTGAAGTCGCTTGGCGAAGATGCCAAGGGGGATGGTGAATTCATTGAGCGGTTGTTGGTGTTGAGCTCCTGACCTTCACGTCCTTGTTGGTGATGGTGTCATTGCTGATGTGATCTTGCCGGAGATGGTAGCTCGGAGGCATGTGCTCTTGAGCGTCTTCTTGAAGATGAGGAAGACCGCTTGTAGGAGTTGATGAGGGCCTTGATCTCCTCCATTTGAGCTTGCATCTTGGCGTCGGTGGAGTTGTTCGCGGCATCGAACTCGTCGTTGTTGTTGTAGACCGAAGATGAAATGCCTTGCCTATCCATCACTCCAAGAGAAAAATGTGAGTGGTAGAAAGAGAAGAACGAATACCAAATGTACATTGACCGATGTTGAAAGTGGATCAATGATCTCTCCAGTGTGGACAAGGAAATAGCACAATTGGTACCAATTCTTGTCGGTTTCTCACACCTACACAAGTAAGGCTTATGGTGGAGCTCGGTGAGGATAGTGGCACAAAAATTTGATGTAAAATGTTAGCAAGAGTCAATAATGTTGAAAGAGATTCACAAATTCGCAAGTGTAACAAGTAGACCAATAGCAATATGTGGCACACGGAAACACACACACGGATAGATAAATGGGGTCGTGCAACCAAGGATGAGCACAAAATGTGGAATCCACGGAAAACGCTCGTGTTGCACAACTCAAGAGAGACGCTAGCACGATTACTCTATAGGCAGATACGACACTTGTGCACAACCTATAAGATGCAAAAGGGATAAACTTTCTATCCCAAGTATGCTATGTATGTATGGTTCCCGATGTTTGATCCAAGATGATCGGATATGACAATCTTATGCAATGTGGTGGATGCTATGGCTATTGCTTACAAGATTCTTTGCTCTTTCTCTTTTGCTTAAAAAGCTTATTCTTTTTTTTATATATCCACTTTGCGAAATGCACAAACCAAGATAGTAATTGTGTATATGCGGGAACAAACTTGAGGCACACGAGATGATATGATACCAATATGATATGGTATGTATGCAATGTATGGTGTAGATCACTAATGTGCACAAGTAACGTTGCCGGCAATACTCAAATGGCTAGTCTCGATAGGCAAGTAACACAAAATGGGCTAGGGGTTATCAATGCAATGGCAAGGGAATATACAATGGAGGGATACCACGATACCAAGATGATATGGAGGTTACCGTCCATGGCAATGATGAGTGGCGGTGATCTTGATGGAGATACCAAGATGATGGATACTCGTCGCTAAGTAGCCGAAACACCTTAGGAAACGAAAAAACGCGAACTCAAAATCTCAAATGTCAAATGGTGGTAGCAAAATTGGGTTAAGTCGGTGCGGAAGAAGTGTATGGTTGGTTAGCCTATGCAGAAGTGGTGGTGGTGGTTGATGAAGAAGCAACCGTCCCTAAGTAACCTAGACACCTTAGGAGACTCAAATCACTCCTCAATCAACCACTAATGCGATGGGGATCAATATTGGTTAGGTTGCGGAAGCGGTGGTGGTGTAGCGGATGATGTGGTGGAAGCCCTAGGCAAAGATGCCAAAGTTAACATTTGATGGAGTCAAATGATATTGGTGGTATTTTTGTGGGAAGGGGGATGTCAAGAGCTTCAAAACGAGCTAAAGAACGTCAAAATCGGAGTTCGGATGAATTAGCTATGGCCGAAACAAAATTTGAGTGAAATCAGTTTTTACAGGTTACGGACGTTCGGACAAGGTCGGATGTCCGGGGGCCGGACGTCCGGGCAGGCTCGGAAATCCGTAAATTCGGCTCAAGTTAGGGGTTTCGGTTGTCCGGAAATGGTCAGACGTCTGGTCGTTCTAGGGGCTTCGAACGTCCGAAAAGTGTCGATCGTCCGGGGGTCGGGGTCAATGCGAGATGTGAGATCCGGGGCACGATTTTGGGCGGAAAATGATGATTTTGGGATCAAAATTGATGAGATTTCGTGGATGGAAAGTGGGAAAAATTGGGGAGATGCTAGATCCACTTGAAACCAAGCAAATCCATGGATCAAATCCAACAGAACTTCGTCAAACCAACAAATCACAAAAAAAATTGGTTCTATTTTTGGTGAGGATTTCTGAAATTAGGGAAGAACACAACAAAATTAGGCTAGAAAACAATGAGGGGAGGCTCTGAAATCGTGATCAACGTGGCTCTAATACCAAGATGATGTAGGGTAGGAACCCTATGGGCCGATCTTTCACGAAAGGAGCGGAATCCCGCGAAGAACACGATGAATGCGAGGGGAAAAGAGGGGAAACACAAGTGAAACACAAGAGAATCAATAAACCAACACAAGAAATCCACACATGTGCTAGATCCTCGGATACATAAGAGTTCACACGGTACACGATCAACTAGGGACGATACAAGGGTAACGGTCTTCTCCGTGAGGAAGTCTTGATATTCTTCTCCGCAAGGAGGTCTTGAATCCAAAGGGGTCTTCTGCGAAGAGGCCGCGGTCTCTCACGAGGGTAGATCCGATGTGGATGAGCGTAGCTCCATCTCTCAAAATGAGCTAAACCAACGCTAACCCTAGAAAGTTGGACGAGGTGGAGTATATATAATCTTAGTGCAAAAGAGGGGGGTGAAGGGGTACATGGGCTGCGGCCCAACACGAAACGGTGCACAGGCATCGGACATCCGGGAGTCACCGGTCGACTGGAGGCTCGCGAGGGTCCGGACGTCCGGTGCCTGTCGGACGTCCGTAGATTCGGCTCTGGTGGTCTTCGGTCGGACGTCCGGTCGGGGTCAGTCGTCCGAGGAGCGTCGGTCGTCCGGGTGGCGTCGGATGTCCGTCTGTTTTGGCTCGGGTGTGGCAGTGTCGGTCATCCAGAGGAGGCCGGACGTCCGGAGCCTGGAGGTCGTCGGACATCCGGGGTTCGTCGGTCGTCCGGAGCCTGGAGACTTTGAGTAGTTCTTCTTTGTCTCCGTCTTCACGTCCATCTTCCTCTTCTTCTTCTCCTTGCTCCTTAGCTTCTCCATGATACCTGAGAATGCACAAAGTGTCCGTATGAGGTAGTAGCCATGTCTCATGTGCATCAATGTGGAAATGTGAGAGGAGAGATGTCACCTCGGTTTCAAGGGCTCTTCCACGTGCTCGTGTCATGGGTCCAAGAGGTGTCATAGGAGATGTAGTTGGGTCTATGGGGATGGCCTTGGGATGCTCCGCATCATCAGATGATGTAGGATAGAACCACAATCGGCCGATCTTTCGCGAAAGGAGCGGATCTCGCGAAGAACATGGAGAACACGAGGGGAAAGAGAGGGAAAACACAAGAGAATCACTAAACCAACACAAGAAAGTCACAGATGTGCTAGATCCTCGGATACATAGAGTTCACACTGTACACGATCAACTAAGGACGATACAAGGGTAACGGTCTTCTTCGTGAGGAGGTCCTAGTGTTCTTCTCCGCAAGGAGGTCTTGAATCCAAAGGGATTTTCTCCAAAGAGCCCGCGGTCTCTCACGAGGAGTAGATCTGATGTGGATGAGCGTAGCTCTATCTCTCAAAATGAGCTAAACCAACGCTAACCCTAGAAAGGAGGAGGGAGAGGTCTACTTATAGTCTTAGTGCAAATGGGGGGGGGGGGGAAGTGAAGGGATACATGGGCTGCGGCCCAACACATCGCAGCGCACAGGCGCCGGTTGTCCGACAGGTACCGGGCGTCCGGTGGCCGCGAGGGTCCGGTCGTCCGGTACTTGTCAGACGTCCGACGTTTTGGCTCGGTTGAGGTGGCGCCGGATTTCCGGGGACGGTCGGACGTCCAGACGCTGGAGTGTGTCGGATGTCCGGGACTTGTCGGACGTCCGCTCATTTTGGCTCGGGTGCGGGATCGCCGGTCGTTCGGTCTAGGCCGGTCGTCTAGTGGGTCTTCAGGCATCGGACGTCCGGTCCCGACGGGTCGTCCGGTGGCTGGAGCTTCTTCCATGGCCCTTCTTCTTGTTCCTCGCGCTTGGTGTCCTCACCTTCTTGTCCATGGGCTTCCTCTTGGTTCCCGGTCATGCATAGCACACATGTTTGAGGTAGTAGCCATGTCTCACATATGGAAAGTGATGGTTCGAAGAGGGGCGAGTTCACCTTGTGTCCAATGGTGCCTAGTTGAGGTCTCGTCTTATGTTCTGTTGGGTCTTGGAGAGTAGTCGGAGTGTACATGGGGATGAACGTGGGATGCTCCACATCATCTCCCCCCCCTTGGGAAAGATCCAACCTCATATCATGATCCTCATCACCATGGGAACGGTTGTCGTGGACGGACTTGTAGTTGGACGAAGTGGAAGTCATGGCACAATCCAAGTACTCCAAGGTGTCGCCTGAGGAGTATACATGCAAAAAGAGCAAACACAAACAACACTTGGAAATACAATTGTTAGAGCACACAAAGGGTGCATCATGTAAGAATGAGTCTGTTCGACAAGATTGTTCATGACAAAGCGCATGAAGCTTATGAAGATGATATATAATGATATGCAAAGCATTGATGGGAACAATAGGATTTGTAGTATGCACAAAGGTGCGGTGAATGTGATCAAAGCAACCATTGTGCAAAATGATGTCATAATGGGACGGTTTATCAAAAGCATGAACATGGTAATGGGTGCTCAAAATGAGTATGTGATCATGCAATTGATGATGGGCAATATGATCATGATGTCTGAATATGCCATCAAGGTAGATCACAACAAATTTGCTAAGAAAATGCAGAAGCTCATATATCATGGATGACGTGGGAATACAAGATGCAACAAGGCAATCATAATATGAGTCAATCCATGCATAAGATGCAAATTTGTCATGAGTGTGAGATGTCCAATGAGCATGACATGTGTGAGCACAATCAACAAATATGGAGGTGTTGGTGTACCAATGCTCGATGTTGTGGCATGCGTGGAGGTTCGAAGGTGCTTCCAATAAGTCTGAGTGCTCCTCAATGTGAAGGTCCATAGAGTCAATCTTCAATGTCTTTCCTCCGTTTGCGAGATGTACCATGTAGACAACAAGAAGGAAACAACAATGAAAGAGTGACCCATCCAATATGCATATTTGAGGATGGTTCGAAGGGAAGGAGTTCACCTTTAGGAGATTCTCACAAATGTTGGTGTTGCAAATCGTGTATGCCTTCACATGACCAAATTGTCGCTTGACGGTATCGCCCTGTGAATCCATCAAAATGAAAGAACATGACAAACACTCGGAAAAACAAATGAGGTTAGCGGAGATGCAAAACCTATCATTCGTGTGGTAAAATACCCAAAAAGTGGATGCATCATGCTCATCATAAGAAAGGACAAGGGAGCATTTCATAGTATGGAGGCATATGATGCGAAAACAACCAAATGCAATAGGCTCAATCAAACAAGCATGCATCACAAGTAAGATGTCCAAGTCTCCACGATCAATAAGCATAGCAAGTTGGCACTCAATACAAGTGGATATGAGAGATGCCACTAATGGAAACAAGAGACAATGATCAAGACAAATCAAGTGAGAGGCATGAACATATACGTCATCAACCCAAGAAAGCAAGTAGTAATGGAATATGGGTGATGCGACAAAGCAAGCAATCATATGAATCAAGGCAAGCAAGCTAGTAGTGCGAAGATGCAACGTATTAGAAGGAATCATGTCAAGTATGTCATGTGTGCAAATGGTGGGCATGAATAATGCACGTGACATATCACAAGCATGAAGGCAAGATATGAGCAAAATATCATCAATGTATTGGCGAGAGGCCCTATGTAAATAGCAATGGGACATCATGACTCCCCGAGCACAACAAACAACAATAGCATGAGGCACATGATAAACATGGCAATAGCAACAAGGATCTCCACCAAGCATGCAAATACACATATGAGTAGTAAAATGGTCAATCATGGGTAGATGCAAGCAATGGTCACAATTGCATGGCAAAGGCATAGAAATAGGCATAACATGCAAAGTGAACACGATATAATGACCATGAAGCGACAAGCGGTATATAGCACATAGCCGTGTGAGAGCCAAGTGAAAGAGATGCGCGTAGTCGTTGCACGAAGAGGGCGGTGGGAAGGATAGTTCATGGGATCCCAAGTCATCTTTGCTCTCAAGAGCTTGTTTCGTCAACTCTTGGGATTGAGAGGTTGACGAGTATACGTGAGTACCTACACAAAACAAAGACAAAGGGGAAATTCTGTGTGTGTGGTAGATGAACACATCATCCATCATGATGCGCACGTGCTTGTGTTGGTTAGCACAAAATATCCAATGCTCGAATAAATGAGATGCGTGATATAGAAACATGTCATCCATCATGGTAGGTTTATTGTTATGTATAGCATAATGGAGACTCAAAGGATGTAATGCATCACTCACAACATGTAGAGCATTGTTATTCATCGAATGCATATGGTGCAAGCAATTATGGGAATCATGTAATGTATGGAATGCATCAAAATCTCCTAATATGTATGAGGAAACTATGGGGGTCTCCTCATGATCATTAGTAGAAACATCACACGGAGAATATTGACAACATCCAAAACAATGGATATTTGGAACATTGTGATCATGGCATGGCATAGTAGATGAATTGCACAAATCATGTAAAGGAAGCATGGCAATATCATCGCATGAAAAACAAAAGCCAATGACCATCCTCTCGTGATCTATTCCATAAGTGCAAATGGGATTTATTATAATGGGGCATGCATAGTTACTATGTTGAGATTGAAATGATGCATTATGGGAGATCTCACTCATAGCATATGACAAGTTCAATGGATTGTCAAACATGATGTGACCAATAGAATTTTCACATGATATCGTATGAAGCATAGCATCACAACTAGGCAAATCAACATGCTCATCATCATATTCATCATAAATTGGTAAGTCATGGCATGAAGAATTTGCACTAGCATGAAGCATGGGAATAGGTGTTTCAACATCATGCAAGCAATCATTCGCAAGATAGTCCACTAGTGGGACAAGAGAAGCACAATCACCTATGTTACCTTTGGAGCACCGCTCATGTGTTGTAGGTGAGGTGTCGAAGACTGAGTCGTGGTCATCTTCATCTTGATGGAACCATGTGGGGGTGCATCATCATCCACCATGGCCATCGTTATCTCCATTGGAGGCATGGACTCATCGAGGATAGGCGTGTCGTCATGTAGGAGATCTAGCACCAACGAAGAAAACACACTCAGAGTAGGGGTTAAGTCGTTAGGAATCATAGTGGCCTCACGTGCCGTGTCAACTACCTCACTCACTAAGTGTGGTGGCTCACTCACTCCCTCTTGGATGCTCTCAAGTGTGGGGCTAGTGGTGGTCACACTCATCCTCTCGTAGGAAATGCACTCATTGTCACAAATGGTGGAGTCACTCATATCACTCATGGTGGGGTGGCTCTCCTCACATGGGAATGGGGGCATCTCTTTATGTGTGGGTGTTGGAGAGATGTTGGTGCAAATGTCTCCATGCTCAATCATGTCGTAGTTGTAGTCGTGGATGAAGGCCGAAGATGGCACATCATCACTCTCCTCTAAGACCAAAGATAAGGTCTCATGTGTGGTTTCATAGCTTGACTCGAAGTATGAGTCCAATATGGCGCCGTCTTCATGTTGTTGAAGAGGTTCATGCGCGTCGCCGTGGTCGAAGGGGATGGCCCTTGCTCGACCTTCTTGTCACCGTCTTGTTGTTGGAGGCCCATATGATGTGGCACCTCATAGCTCGTCTCCATGACCGAAGGGAATGTCTCATGCTCAGCCATCTTCCTTGGGGGGCTTCCGAAGATGGAAGTGTCGTCCTCGCTCGTAGGGGGTCGCCTTGTACTTGAAGATGTCGATGTAGGCGAACTCATGGGAAGTAGGCAAAGATGCCGTACGTCCGAAGGCGAAGATGCCTTGAGAACACTTGGCGAAGATGCCGAAGTGGTGGTGGTAGTCGTAGCTCCGTCTTGGTGGTGCTCGTCTCGCGGTCTTTTCTTTTGCTCATGAAGCTTGGACTTGGCGCGCAGTAGAGCTTGTTGGGACTTGTACATTTGCGCTTGGCGAGCATCTTCGTGATGATGGTATCGTTGTCGCACTTGAGCTCGTAGTAGATGTCGTTCGTCGTCGTCGTGCACACGTTTCTTAGAGGTGACTTGCCCTTCATGGCGAGGTGGATCACGAATGTGATGGTGGTCGCCATAGAGATGTGGACGTGGACGACTTGTGCTTGCATCATTTTTGCGCTCCGAAGACTTGTGACTTGAATGTCGCCGCCTTGAGGATGATGAAGGGGAAGAACGGTTGATCAACAAGGTTCCAATCTCCTCCATCCTTGCATCTTGCTCCTCCTTGTGCGTGGAAAGCTTGTTGTCGATGTAGTCCCTTTTCCTTGCTTCGGAGTGACGAATGTCGATGGAGAGGTTCTCGGTGCGCTCTCGCAATCTTGATTGTGCGCCTTGCATTTGTCGTTGTAGATCAAAGATTGATGCTTTGGTGATGTAGTTGTTCACTCCGTCGTTGTTGTGGAAGACCGGAGATGAAATGCCTTGCCTATCCATCACTCCAATAGAAAAATGTGAGTGGAAGAAAGAGAAGAACGAATACCAAATGTACCTTGACCGAAGTTGAAAGTGGATCAATGATCACTCCAATGTGGACAAGGAAATAACACAATTGGTACCAATTCTTGTCGGTTTCTCACACCTACACAAATAAGGCTTATGGTGGAGCTCGGTGAGGATAGTGGCACAAAAAATTTGATGCAAAATGTTAGCAAGAGTCACTAATGTTGAAAGAGATTCACAAATTCGCAAGTGAAACAAGTAGACCAATAGCAATATGTGGCACATGGAAACACACACACGGATAGATAAATGGGTCGTGCAACCAAGGATGCACACAAAATGTGGAATCCACGGAAAACGCTCGTGTTGCACAACTCAAGAGAGACGCTAGCACGATTGCTCAATAGGCGGATACGACACTTGTGCACAACCTATAAGATGGCAAAATGGATAACTTTCTATCCCAAGTATGCTATGTGTGTATGGTTCCCGGTGTTTCTCACAAGGTGATCCAAGATGATCATATATGAAATGTGGTATGATGCTATGGCTATTGCTTACGAGCTCTTTGTTCACTCTTTTGCTTAAAAGCTTATTCTTGTTTTTTTGTATGGCCACTTTGGCACAATGCACAAACCAAGATAGCAATTGTATATATGCAGGAACAAACTTGAGGCACAAGAGATGATATGATGATACCAATATGATACGATATATATGCAATGGGAGGTGTAGATTACTAATGTGCACAAGTAACGTTGTCGACAATACTCAAATGGCTAGTATCGATAGGCAAGTGACGCAAAATGGGCTAGGGGTTATAAATGCAATGGCAAGGGAATATACAATGGAGGGATACCACGATACCAAGATGATATGGAGGTTACCGTCCCTGTCGATGATGAGTGGCGGTGATCTTGATGGAGATACCAAGATGATGGAGGCTCGTCCCTAAGTAGCCGAAACACCTTAGGAAACGGAAAAATTGCGAACTCAAAATCTCAAATGTCAAATGTCAAATGGTGGTAGCGGGAATGCGATGGTGGTTTTGTGAAAGCTCAATGGAATT
The DNA here is from genome assembly GCF_003073215.2 of Triticum urartu. NCBI lineage: Eukaryota > Viridiplantae > Streptophyta > Magnoliopsida > Poales > Poaceae > Triticum > Triticum urartu. The sequence goes on from NC_053027.1 coordinate 217,619,078, forward strand.
GCGGAATGGCAATGATGGGTTGTGGAGTACGCAATGCGGAAATGGAGGGTAAGGTGGTGGACTATACACGGTGTCGGTGTTGGAAGCAAGGTCCCTAAGTAGCCAAAACACCTTAGGAGACACAACTCTCAACAGAAAAAAAATTGAGTTAAGTCGGTGTGGAAGAAGTGTATGGTTGGTAAGCCTATGCGGAAGTGGTGGTGGTGGTTGATGAAGAAGAAACCGTCCATAAGTAGCCTAGATAGCTTAGGATACTCAAATCACTCCTTAAGCAACCACTAATGCGATGGGGAACAAAATTGGTTAGGTTGCGGAAGTCGGTGGTGGAGTAGCAGATGATGTGGTGGAAGCCCTAGGCAAAGATGCCAACATTGTCAAAATTTGATGGAGTCAAAAGATTTTGGTGGTATTTTTTGGGAAGGGGGATGTCAAGAGCTTTCCAACGAGCTAAAGAACGTGAACATCCGACTCCATATGAATTAGTTATGGCCAAAACAAAAATCAACTGAAATATGAAACTACAGGTTACAGACGTCCGGACAAGGTCGGATGTCCGGGGGCTGGACGTCCGGGCGGGCTCAGAAATCCATAAATTTGGCTCGGGTTAGGGGTTCCCGTCGTCCGGAAAAGGTCGGTCGTCCGGTGGGTCGGGGTCAACGCGAAATTTCAGATCCGAGATGCGATTTTTGGCGGAATTTGGGGATTTTGGGGTCAAAATAGAGGAGATTTCGTGGATGGAAAGTGGGGAAACTTGGGGAAATGCTAGATCAACTCGAAACCAAGCAAATCCATGGATCAAATCCAACAAAACTTCTTCAAACCAACAAATCAAAAAAATGGGGCTATTTTTGGTGGGGATTTTCGAAAGTGGGGAAGAACACAATAAAATTAGGCTAGAAAACGAAGAGGGGAGGCTCCGAAATCGTGATCAACGTGGCTCATGATACCAAGATAATATAGGGTAGAACGCCAATCGGCCGATCTTTCACGAAAGGAGCGGATCCCGCGAAGAACACGGAGAACACGAGGGGAATGAGAGGGAAAACACAAGGGAAACACAAGAGAGTCACTAAACCAACACAAGAAAGTCACACATGTGCTAGATCGTCAGATACATAGAGTTCACACGGTACACGATCAACTAAGGACGATACAAGGGTAACGGTCTTCTCTGTGAGGAGGTCTTGATGTTCTTCTCCGCAAGGAGGTCTTGAATCCAAAGGGATCTTCTCTGAAGAGGCCGCGGTCTCTCACGAGGAGTAGATCCGATGTGGATGAGTGTAGCTCTATCTCTCAAAATGAGCTAAACCAGCGCTAACCCTAGAAAGGAGGATGGAGAGGTCTATTTATAGTCTTAGTGCAAATGGGGGGTGAAGTGAAGGGGTACATGGGCTGCGCCCAACACATGGCAGCGCACAGGCGCCGGTCGTCCGACAGGTACCAGACGCCCGGTGGCTCGCGAGGGTCTGGTCGTCCGGTACTTGTCGGACGTCCAGCGTTTTGGCTCGGTTGAGGTGGCGCTGGATTTCCGGGGACGGTCGGACGTCCGGACGCTGGAGTGTGTCGGATGTCCGAGATTTGTCGGACGTCCGCTTGTTTTGGCTCGGGTGCGGGATCGCCGGTCGTCCGGTCCGGGCCGGTCGTCTGGTGGGTCTTCAGGCGTCGGACGTCCGATCCCGACCGGTCGTCCGGTGGCTGGAGCTTCTTCCGTGGCCCTTCTTCTTGTTCCTCGCTCTTGGTGTCCTCGCCTTCTTATCCATGGGCTTCCTCTTGGTTCCTGGTCATGCATAGCACACATGTTTGAGGTAGTAGCCATGTCTCACGTATGGAAAGTGATGGTTCGAAGAGGAGCGAGTTCACCTTGTGTCCAATGGTGCCTAGTTGAGGTCTCGTCTTATGTTTTGTTGTTTCCTCTAAGGGTGTTCATGTTGATGAATCCAGGATCAATGCTATTAAGACATGGCCACAACCAACCAGGGTGTTCATGTTCATGTTGACGACGTCGCACTCCAAGGTGTCTTCGTAGGCGCCAATTTTGAAGGAGACTTGTACTCGATGCTCGACTTGGATAGTGCCGGAGTCGCTAAGCCATTGCACTTTGTATGGATGAGGGTGCTTCATGTTAGGCAATTGGAGCTTGGAGCAAAGTTCTTCACTTGCGAGGTTGTGAAAACTCCCTCCATCGATGATGACCTTGACGGATCGTCCATTGATGCTGGCCTTGGTGTGGAATATGTTGCATCTTTGGTCTTCTTCTTGGTGATGTTGGAGAGTCAAGACTTTAGAGACGATAAGAGCGGGACTTGAGTCTTCATCGCAAAAGACTTGTTCCTCTTCATCATTCACTTGCCGGTGGATGGCGAGTTGCTCAAGAGCGTCCATTTCTCCGTCACTCATCGAGTCGTAGGTGCCGTCGTCATTGAGGATCATGGTTCGCTTGTTGGTGCACTCATAGGACTTGTGGCCTCGGCCTCCACATGTGAAGCATTTGAAGGAACTTGTCTTGACGGTCTCATCGGTTGGAGTGGATGATGATGAAGCTATCGGCTTGAAGTTGCTCATAGTAGGAGGATGACTTGGAGTTGATGAAGCTTTCTTGGAACTCGACTTGTCGATGTTGCTAGTAGAAGGCTTGGTAGACGGTGTTGGAGTCGTTGAAGCTTGGTTGTTGGAGAAGCCGTAGGACTTGGATGAGAACTTGGCATACTTGAAATCGTCTTGCGTGACATTGGCTCTTATCATGGCAATCTCCATCTCCTTGAAGTACTCCTCAACACTCTTGGTTCCTTGCTTGAGTAGTTGGAGTTTCTTGAAGAGGTCGTGATTGTAGTAGGTAGGCCCAAAGCGTGCTCTCATGACATCATTCATTTGCGCCCAAGTAGTGATGGGTGGTTCACCTCTTTCCTCTCGGCGCTCGATAACTTGTTCCCACCAAATGAGGACATCGTCTTGGAACTCAAGGGATGCCATCGCGATCTTCTTCTCTTCTTCATAGTTGTGCAAACGGAAGATTTTATCGACCTTCAATGCCCATGAAAGGTACTCTTCGGGATCGTTGCTCCCATTGAACTTGGGCATGGTGAACTTGAGCTTGCCATAGCGTTGATCTTCATTGTGTTGGGGTCGGGGATGATGACGCTCATGTTGTAGATGATTTTCAAGCTCATGTCGCTGTTGGTGAGGAGGATTGTCAACCTCATGTTGGAATTGTAGTGGATTATTTCCATTCTCTTCACGCTCTTGATGAACTTGATGTTCTTAGCGAGCTTGTGGAGGAGCTTGTCGAGCTCGAGGAGGAACTTGAGGAACGTGACGGTGCATGCAAGCTTGATGTCGTCGTTCATGAAGTTCTTCACGAAGTGCTTCCTCTTGTTCACGGACTTGTCGGCCGCGGTTGGCTACGGCTCAACTTGAATCTTGGAGGGCTTGTTGCGCCTCAAGTGCTTGAGCTTCACGGAGTTGTTGTTCTTGGCATTGTGCTTCGGCATCTTGTGCTTCTTGTTGTAGACGCGCTCGCTCTTCCTCTTCGTGTTGGCGGTGCTGTTGCCGTTCTCGTGCTAGCGCAAAAGCCTCTTGGGTTTGATGTCGTCGGCGCTCTTGAGAGTCGGTGTCGCGTAGAGGATTGAGGCTTCCTAGATGATCATTGCGCGCGACACGGCATAGAGTGTTCGATGTCGGTGTACTTGAACCGGAGAGGGTGAAGTCGGAGTGTCGACTTGATGAAGACGAAGTGGAAGAAGAGCAGTTGAGCAACAAAGCGCGAATTTCGTCCATCCTTGTGTCATTCTCTTGCTTGTGATCGTCGAGCTTGTGGTCGAAGTAGTCCCTTGTACGTTGCTCGGAGAGTCGCAAGTCGGCGGCGATGTTGTCGATGCGTTCACTCATTGCTTGTTGCTCTTGACGCAAAGCACGGTGTGCACCAAAGAGGTGGCTCTTGGTGACGTAGGAGTTCATGTCGTCGTGCTCAATGAAGAGTGGGTTGGTAGAAGTACTTGGCCTATCCATCATTCCAAGATACACAATGTGAGTGGTAGAAAGATAAGAATGAATACCAAATGTACATTGACCGAAGTTGAAAGTGAATCGATGATCACTCCAATGTAGGACAAGGAAATATCACAATTGGTACTAGCTCTTGTCGGTTTCTCACACCTACACAAGTAAAAGCTTATGGTGGAGCTTGGTTAGGATGGTGGCACAAAATTTGATGCAATTTTAAGTGAGCTTCAATAATGTTGGAAAAGATTCTCAAGATGCAATGTAACAAGTACACCTAGCATATAAGGTACACGGAAACACACACGCAAAAAGATAAGTGGGGTTGGGCAACCAAGGATGAGCCAAAATGTGTAATCCACGAAAATGCTCTTGTTGCACAACACTAGAGAGACGCTAGCACGATTGTCGGTGTCAAAACTGGCGGATCTCGGGTAGGGGGTCCCGAACTGTGCGTCTAAGGCGGATGGTAATAGGAGCCAGGGAACACGATGTTTTACCCAGGTTCGGGCCCTCTTGATGGAGGTAAAACCCTACGTCCTACTTGATTTATTCTCGATGATATGAGTATTACAAGAGTTGATCTACCACGAGATCGGAGAGGCTAAACCCTAGAAGCTAGCCTATGGTCTGATTGTATGTTGTCCTACGGACTAAAACCCTCTGGTTTATATAGACACCGGAAAGGGCTAGGGTTACACAAGGTCGGTTACAAAGGAGGAGATATACATATCCATATTGCCTAGCTTGCTTTCCACGCCAAGTAGAGTCCTATCCGGACACGAGACGAAGTCTTCAATCTTGTATCTTCATAGTCCAACAGTCCGGCCAAATGATATAATCCGGCTGTCCGAATACCCCCTAATCCAGGACTCCCTCAGTAGCCCCCGAACCAGGCTTCAATGACGATGAGTCCGGTGCACAGTTGTCTTCGACATTGCAAGGCGGGTTCTTCTCCATCTTCCGAATGTTTGTAAAGCAGTGTCCGGTCGCATAAATGTTTGGACCTCTTGGCTTATGTGCCCAATAAGGGCTATCTCCCATGCGTCGAATGAATACGAGGCGCTAGGGCGTTTTTACATTCACCCCCTAGCCCGATAAATAAATTGTCTATTAAAGGGATGGGGATCCTTAGACCCAATCCATACCATCCTCCCCCAGCGAGAATCCATCAGAGCGCGTTTCGGAAAGATCCATTCCAGCATGGCCGACCTCCGCAGCTCCTCCTCCCGCCCCCGTAGCCCTAAGCCCGGTGATTGGGAGAGGTGTTCACTCCCGCACAGTCGATTAGTCGAACTGCAGACTAAGGGATTTCTCCCTCCGGCGTATATGGTGCCCGTTCGAGCTGGGCTTGCCACCTACAATGTTGGGGAGCAAGCGGAGAGCTTTCCCTGCCCCTCTATGGGGGAACGGGTCTGCGTTGTTCCCTATTTATTAAGGGGACTCGGATTTCCAATTCATCCGTTCCTTTGCGGGCTCCTGGAGTTCTATGGCCTCCAACTACACAATTTCACCCCGCCTCCATCCTACATATCGCTAGCTATGTTGCTCTCTGCGAGTTGTTCCTGGGCTGCGAGGCTCACTTCGAGCTGTGGAAAAGGCTATTTTGCCTCGTCCCTCGCACACAGAGGGGGTCACTTTATCAAGTGGGCGGAGCCGAAATATGGTGCATCGCCGATACCGGATACCTGTCCGGTACCCCGAAGAAGAAGTCCGAAGACTGGCCTTCAGAATGGTTTTATATGGAGGACGTTCCCCTTCCGGACCCTGTTCGGCGGGGTCTTCCTGAGTTCAACAAAGCTCCTCTGAAGAAACGCCGAAGTTGGCGCCCACGGAGCCCCCAGGTGGAAGACAATGTAGAAGTCCTCTATCTGATGAACCGGATTAAAGCACTGGCTCGATCAGGATTGACAGTAATCGAAGTTATGTTGATTTGCATAATGCAGGGACTACAACTACTTCAATATCGTGGACACCCCTTGTGGTGTTTTAACGGGGCGGATGATGCAACCCGCTGCGGGCGTAAGGGTCCGGACAATGCTGCCGCTTTAGCGAAAATTCTGTCCGAATTGTTCAAGGGTGAGGAAGAGGAGTTCACCCACATCAAGCCACGCGATGGATTCTCCATGTATAATCCTCCAAGATGGGCAAGTTATATCTCCCTACTCCCATTTCTCCCGCATTCTTTGTCATAAGTATTCACCTTGCCACTTTGCAGCAGGAACTGCGAAAAGCCATAAAGGAGATCAGCAGCCCTTCTCCACAACCAGAGGACCCTGACCAGGCCCTCGACTTCGGACTTGAAGAAGATCCGGTTATATTCGTGGAGCTGATAGACCGGGAGTTCTACCCTTCAATGCCTCTTCAATCTTCGGAGAAGGTTAATTTTGATGCTAAACAACATGTTGAATTAACTTTAAAAATGCATGAGCTAACTAAGGAAAACATTGAGCGTATGAATGCTAAATATAAACTTGCTGGAGATAAGGGTAGAAAACATGTTGTGTTTGCACCCAGAGATCTTATTTGGTTAAATTTGCGTAAGGATAGATTTCCTAATTTGCGTAAATCAAAGCTAATGCCACATGCTGACGGTCCTTTTAAGGTGTTAGAGAAAATAAATGATAATGCATATAAACTTGACCTGCCTGCAAATTTTGGGGTTAGTCCCACTTTTAACATTACAGATTTGAAGCCTTATTTGGGTGAGGAAGATGAGCTTCCATCAAGGACGACTTCATTTCAAGAAGGGGAGGATGATGAGGACATCAATACCATTGTTACACCCACAACCCCTACTGCTACATATACTGGACCAATTACTAGAGCTCGCGCACGCCAATTAAATTATCAGGTACTTCCGTTTCTTGGTAACCATTCTAATGTTCATGAGAATATGATGCTGCCTAAATTGGATACATTTGTTTTGCTTACAAATGAAGGGCCTGGCATGGATAAGAGTGATGAACACTAGAGCAAGACCAAGCATGGAGATGATGGCATGCGCAAGGGGAACAAGAACGGAGTTGCAAATGATGATTTCAGGACTGTGAATCCACCATAAGGAGCGCATGAAGCCTTGGACGAAATATACAAGATGTCACTTCATAAATTTTGTCCAGAGGCTATTCTAGGTGCTGCGTCACCTTATTATTGGGCTAGGCACATGTAATTTTGAAATACTTAAGTATAGGCTATTTTTAGAGTGCGTATGTGTGGGGAAACAAGGCTTAGGGTGGGTTTCGGACCCCTCCTCCAAGGGCCGCGAAATTCCCCCTCTTCCTCCATATATACAGCCCTTAGGGCGTCGTTTAGACTTTGGGTTTTGTTTACATTAAGAGTTCGCCATAGCTGCAACTTCGCGTACTTCGTTTGTGTTCAACGACCAGACCAAGACGTCACAGAACCCCACCTTGACTGATAAAGCTTTCATCTTATATTCGCAATATCTAGATTGCAATCTCAGTTTCTTGCCTGTTCTCTATTTTGCTCGCAGGAAATAGACCCTCGTGGTCAAGTTGATCGTGCTCCGGTGTGGTCAATAACCCTCGGAAGTTGGTTTAGCGATTGCTAAGGCGCAATGTCGTGCATGTTTCTAGTCGGATCATCAAAGTCGTCTCCACCAAATCGATAGTTATCATCTCATCGAAAGATCGGGACACCCTCGCCTCTATCAGGGAGGGATAGCATATTTGTTGTCGTGGATAGATTCTCGAAAATGACACACTTTATACCATGTCATAAAAGCGATGATGCTCTCAATGTTGCTGATTTATTCTTTCATGAAATTATTCGCTTGCATGCTGTGCCAAATACTATTGTTTTAGATCATGATACTAAATTTCTTAGCCACTTTTGGAGATGTTTATGGGCTAAGTTGGGGACTAAACTGCTTTTTAGTACTACCTGTCACCCCCAAACCGATGGACAAACAGAAGTAGTCAATAGAAAATTGTCTACTCTGCTTAGGGCTATTTTGAAGAATAATACGAAAATGTGGGAAGAATGCTTGCCTCACATTGAATTTTCTTATAATTGTTCATTGCATTCTACTACTAAGATGTGCCCTTTTGAAATTGTGTATGTTTTCCTACCTCGTGCACCTATTAATTTGTTGCCTCTTCAATCTTCAGAGAAGGTTAATTTTGATGCTAAACAACGCATTGAATTGACTTTAAAAATGCATGAGTTAACTAAGGAAAACATTGAGCGTATGAATGCTAAATATAAACTTGCTGGAGATAAGGGTAGAAAACATGTCGTGTTTGCAACCAGAGATCTTGTTTGGTTAAATTTGTGTAAGGATAGATTTCCTAATTTGCGTAAATCAAAGCTAATGCCACGTGCTAATGGTCCTTTTAAGGTGTTAGAGAAAATAAATGATAATGCATATAAACTTGACCTGCCTGCAGATTTTGTTGTTAGTCCCACTTTTAACATTGCAGATTTTAAGCCTTATTTGGGTGAGGAAGATGAGCTTCCATCGAGGATGACTTCATTTCAAGAAGGGGAGGATGATGAGGACATCAATACCATTGTTACACCCACAACCCCTATTGCTACATATACTGGTCCAATTACTAGAGCTCGCACACACCAATTAAATTATTAGGTACTTCCGTTTCTTGGTAATGATTCTAATGTTCATGAGAATATGATGCTGCCTAAATTGGATGCATTTGTTTTGCTTACAAATGAAGGGCCTGGCATGGATAAGAGTGATGAACACTAGAGCAAGACCAAGCATGGAGATGATGGCATGCGCAAGGGGAACAAGAACGGAGTTGCAAATGATGATTTCAGGACTGTGAAGCCGCCATAAGGAGTGCATGAAGCCTTGGATGAAATATGCAAGATGTCACTACATAAATTTTGTCTAGAGGCTATTCTAGCTGCTGCGTCACCTTATTATTGGGTTAGGCACATGTAATTTTGAAATACTTAAGTATAGGCTATTTTTAGAGTGCGTATGTGTGGGGAAACAAGGGTTAGGGTGGGTTTCGGACCCCTCCTCCAAGGGCCGCGAAATTCCCCCTCTTCCTCCATATATATAGCCCTTAGGGCGTCGTTTAGACTTTGGGTTTTGTTTACATTAAGAGGTCACCATAGCTGCAACTTCGCGTACTTCGTTTGTGTTCAACGACCAGACCAAGACGTCACAGAACCCCACCTTGATTGATAAATCTTTCATCTTATATTCGCAAAATCTAGATTGCAATCTTAGTTTCTTGCTTGTTCTTTGTTTTGCTCGAAGGAAATAGACCCTCGTGGTCAAGTTGATCGTGCTCCGGTGTGGTCAATAACCCTCGGAAGTTGGTTTAGCGATTGCTAAGGCGCAATGTCGTGCATGTTTGTAGTCGGATCATCAAATTCGTCTCCACCAAATCGATAGTTATCATCTCATCGAAAGATCGGGACACCCTCGCCTCTATCAGGGAGGGATAGCATATTTGTTGTCGTGGATAGATTCTCGAAAATGACACACTTTATACCATGTCATAAAAGCGATGATGCTGTCAATGTTGGTGATTTGTTCTTTCGTGAAATTATTCGCTTGCATGCTGTGCAAATATTATTGTTTCAGATCATGATACTAAATTTCTTAGCCACTTTTGCAGATGTTTATGGGCTAAGTTGGGGACTAAACTGCTTTTTAGTACTACCTGTCACCCCCAAACCAATGGACAAACAGAAGTAGTCAATAAAATATTGTCTACTATGCTTAGGGCTATTTTGAAGAATAATACGAAAATGTGGGAAGAATGCTTGCCTCACATTGAAATTTCTTATAATTGTTCATTGCATTCTACTACTAAGATGTGCCCTTTTGAAATTGTGTATGTTTTCCTACCTCGTGCACCTATTAATTTGTTGCCTCTTCAATCTTCGGAGAAGGTTAATTTTGATGCAAAACAACGTGTTGAATTGACTTTAAAAGTGCATGAGTTAACTAAGGAAAACATTGAGCGTATGAATGCTAAATATAAACTTGCTGGAGATAAGGGTAGAAAACATGTTGTGTTTGCACCCAAAGATCTTGTTTGGTTAAATTTGCGTAAGGATAGATTTCCTAATTTGCATAAATCAAAGCTAATGCCACGTGCTGACGGTCCTTTTAAGGTGTTAGAGAAAATAAATGGTAGTGCATATAAACTTGACCTGCCTACAGATTTTGGGGTTAGTCCCACTCTTAACATTGCAGATTTGAAGCCTTATTTGGGTGAGGAATATGAGCTTCCATCGAGGACGACTTCATTTCAAGAAGGGGAAGATGATGAGGACATCAATACCATTGTTACACCCACAACCCCTACTGCTACATATACTGGTCCAATTACTAGAGCTCGTGCACGCCAATTAAATTATCAGGTACTTCCGTTTCTTGGTAATGATTCTAATGTTCATGAGAATATGATGCTGCCTAAATTGGATACATTTTTTTTGCTTACAAATGAAGGGCCTGGCATGGATAAGAGTGATGAACACTAGATCAAGACCAAGCATGGAGGTGATGGCATGCGCAAGAGGAACAAGAACGGAGTTGCAAATGATGATTTCAGGACTGTGAAGCCACCATAAGGAGCGCATGAAGCCTTGGACGAAACATACAAGATGTCACTTCATAAATTTTGTCCAGAGACTATTCTAGGTGCTGCATCACCTTATTATTGGGCTAGGCACATGTAATTTTGAAATACTTAAGTATAGGCTATTTTTAGAGTGCGTATGTGTGGGGAAACAAGGCTTAGGGTGGGTTTCAGACCCCTCCTCCAAGGGCCGCGAAATTCCCCCTCTTCCTCCATATATACAGCCCTTAGGGCCTCGTTTAGACTTTGCGTTTTGTTTACATTAAGAGTTCTCCATAGCTGCAACTTCGCGTACTTCGTTTGTGTTCAACGACCAGACCAAGACGTCACAGAACCCCACCTTGATTGATAAAGCTTTCATCTTATATTCGCAATATCTAGATTGCAATCTCAGTTTCTTGCTTGTTCTTTGTTTTGCTCGCAGGAAATAGACCCTCGTGGTCAAGTTGATTGTGCTCCGGTGTGGTCAATAACCCTCGGAAGTTGGTTTAGCGATTGCTAAGGCGCAATGTCGTGCATGTTTGTAGTCGGATCATCGAAGTCGTCTCCACCAAATTGATAGTTATCATCTCATCGAAAGATCGGGACACCCTCGCCTCTGTCAGGGAGGGATAGCATATTTGCTGTCGTGGATAGATTCTCGAAAATGACACACTTTATACCATGTCATAAAAGCGATGATACTATCAATGTTGCTGATTTGTTCTTTCATGAAATTATTCGCTTGCATGCTGTGCCAAATACTATTGTTTCAGATCATGATACTAAATTTCTTAGCCACTTTTGGAGATGTTTATGGGCTAAGTTGAGGACTAAACTGCTTTTTTGTACTACCTATCACCCCCAAACTGATGGACAAACAGAAGTAATCAATAGAACATTGTATACTATGCTTAGGGCTATTTTGAAGAATAATACGAAAATGTGAGAAGAATGCTTGCCTCACATTGAATTTTCTTATAATCGTTCATTGCATTCTACTACTAAGATGTGTCCTTTTGAAATTGTGTATGTTTTCCTACCTCGTGCACCTATTAATTTGTTGCCTATTCAATCTTCGGAGAAGGTTAATTTTGATGCTAAACAACATGTTGAATTGACTTTAAAAATGCATGAGTTAACTAAGGAAAACATTGAGCATATGAATGCAAAATATAAACTTGCTGGAGATAAGGGTAGAAAACATGTTGTGTTTGCACCCAGAGATCTTGTTTGGTTAAATTTGCGTAAGGATAGATTTCCTAATTTTCGTAAATCAAAGCTAATGCCACGTGCTAACGATCCTTTTAAGGTGTTAGAGAAAATAAATGATAATGCATATAAACTTGACCTGCCTGCAGATTTTGTTGTTTCTCCCACTTTTAACATTGCAGATTTTAAGCCTTATTTGGGTGAGGAAGATGAGCTTCCATCGAGGACGACTTCATTTCAAGAAGGGGAGGATGATGAGGACATCAATACCATTGTTACACCCACAACCCCTACTGCTACATATACTGGTCCAATTACTAGAGCTCGCGCACACCAATTAAATTATTAGGTACTTCCGTTTCTTGGTAATGATTCTAATGTTCATGAGAATATGATGCTGCCTAAATTGGATACATTTGTTTTGCTTACAAATGAAGGGCCTGGCATGGATAAGAGTGATGAACACTAGATCAACACCAAGCATGGAGGTGATGGCATGCGCAAGAGGAACAAGAACGGAGTTGCAAATGATGATTTCAGGACTGTGAAGCCACCATAAGGAGTGCATGAAGCCTTGGACGAAATATGCAAGATGTCACTTCATAAATTTTGTCTAGAGACTATTCTAGGTGCTGCATCACCTTATTATTGGGCTAGGCACATGTAATTTTGAAATACTTAAGTATAGGCTATTTTTAGAGTGCGTATGTGTGGGGAAACAAGGGTTAGGGTGTGTTTCGGACCCCTCCTCCAAGGGCCGCGAAATTCCCCCTATTCCTCCATATATACAGCCCTTAGGGCATCGTTTAGACTTTGGGTTTTATTTACGTTAAGAGTTCGCCATAGCTGCAACTTCGCGTACTTCGTTTGTGTTCAATGACCAGACCAAGACGTCACAGAACCCCACCTTGATTGATAAAGCTTTCATCTTATATTCGCAATATCTAGATTGCAATCTCAGTTTCTTGCTTGTTCTTTGTTTTGCTCGCAGGAAATAGACCCTCGTGGTCAAGTTGATCGTGCTCCGGTGTGGTCAATAACCCTCGGAAGTTGGTTTAGTGATTGCTAAGGCACGACGTCTTCGCACGTTCGTAGTCGGATCATCAAAGTCAACTCCCACAGAAAATGATAGCTATCTCATCGAAACATCGGGACACCTTCGCCTCTATCAGATTGGGTACCCTGTCCCAGCTATTTGCCATACTTCGGCACCGCCGACCTCAAATATAGATTCCTCCCAGAGGCGGGGGACAAGACAGAAATACTTTCTCCACAAGTCAAAGTGGGGATCACAACTTAGAAATATCTCGCACAAGGCCACGAATCCAAAAATGTGCAATATCGACCCCGGGGTGAGGTTGTGGAGCTGGATCTCGTAGAACTCTAGTAGACCCCGTAGGAAAGGATGAATAGGAAAACCCAGACCTCTTAGAAGGAAGGGCACGAGACATACCCTCTCCTCCTTGTTTGGGGCGGGGGAGTTCTCGGCAAGGGCATGACCATCAATGGAGATGAGACTGGCACGGACTGGGACCATATCGGCCGAAGGGAGGAAGCGCTGCGTCTGCAAGCGACTCAGTTGGATATGTTAGACCGATCAGCTCGACCAATCACCTGGGAGCGGGTCGTGAAGGCATAACGAAGAACCTAGGATGTCGGCCTTGGATTTGGAGAGTTTTCTCGGTGTTGTTCTTGGCGAAGGGGAAGATAACTGTTGTCGGCACCTTTGGATATATAAATAAGCATCTTATCATGAAGTCAAAAGGACGGGTGCATGGAAGGATCACATTGGGCCGCACGCCCACTAGAAAGGTGTGCGAAGCCCTTGCCCCACCGTGATCTCAAGATGTCTTCGGACCTTAGAATCTTAAGAGTGTTCGGCTCCGAATACATTAGAGCGGGTTCTGAATAAACTTCAGTGAAATTAACACGGCTTGAAACGGGGAGAGACATACTAAGGAACTCGCCCCACAAGACGAATACTGGTCGGATGGATGGATACCTGAAAGTGCAACTATCCCTGGGTGGTTTTGTTAATTCCTAACAACATATAGCTCATTGAGCTAACATTATTCCAAGATAAATATTTCAGGAAAATCTCAATGAATGGCATGGCATGGATGAGGAAAGTGGACCCCTCAAAATACTAAGGACAAAAAGATTGTCTCAAGCTCAAAGCTCAAGACTCAACATTTTATATTTTAGTGATCCAAGATCACATTGAGTCTATAGGAAAAGCCAGTACTATCAAGGAGGGATGAGGTGTTGCTTGATGAGGTTCTTGCTTCATAGTGCTTAGTGATATGCTGCAAAACCCTCAACTACCTTCCCACATCCACATATGACCTAAACCGAAAGTCAAACTCGGCCCCACCGATTCTTTCTATCCGGCGCCACCGAGTTCAGATGTCATAGCCACTTCCACAAACCCTAGACAAATCGGTCTCACCGATAGGGATCTCGGTCACACCGAGAGGGGGTTGTAATCTCTCTGTTTCCCTTCGTAACGTTTCGGTCCTACCGAGATGAGTGATCGGTCCCACCGAGATTGCAATGTAAACTCTCTGTTTCCCTTTTGTAACATTTCGGTCCCACCGAAATGAGCAAATCGGCCCCACCGAGTTTACCTGACCAACTCTCTGGTTAGCTTATTACCAAAATCGGTCCCACCGAGTTTGTGTAATCGGTCACATCGAGATTACGTTATGCCCTAACCCTAACCATATCGGTCCTACCGAGTTGCATCTCAGTCCCACCGAAAATCCTAACAGTCACTAGGTTTGCTAAATCGGTCCGACCGAGTTTCTCAATTCGGTCTGACCGAGATTGGTAAATTGTGTGTAACAGTTAGTTTTTGTGTGGAGGCTATATATACCCCTCCACCCACTCTTCATTCGTGGAGAGAGCCATCAGAACATACCTACACTTCCAATACACATTTTCTGAGAGAGAACCACCTACTCATGTGTTGAGGCCAAGATATTCCATTCCCACCATATGAATCTTGATCTCTAGCCTTCCCCAAGTTGCTTTCCACTCAAATCTTCTTTCCACCAAATCCATATCCTGTGAGAGAGAGTTGAGTGTTGGGGAGACTATCATTTGAAGCACAAGAGCAAGGAGTTCATCATCAACACACCATTTGTTACTTCTTGGAGAGTGGTGTCTCCTAGATTGGCTAGATGTCACTTGGGAGCCTCCGACAAGATTGTGGAGTTGAACCAAGGAGTTTGTAAGGGCAAGGATATCGCCTACTTCGTGAAGATCTACCGCTAGTGGGGCAAGTCCTTCGTGGGCGATGGCCATGATGGGATAGACAAGGTTGCTTCTTCGTGGACCCTTCGTTGGTGGAGCCCTCCATGGACTCCCGCAACCTTTACCCTTCGTGGGTTGAAGTCTCCATCAACATGGATGTACGATAGCACCACCTATCGGAACCACGACAAAAACATCCGTGTCTCCAATTGCGTTTGAATTCTCCAAACCCTTCCCTTTACATTCTTGCAAGTTGCATGCTTTACTTTCCGCTGCTCATAGACTCTTTGCATGCTTGCTTGAATTGTGTTATGATTGCTTGCCTTGTGCTAAGATAGCTAAAATCTGCCAAAGACTAAAATTGGGAAAATGATAGATTTTTAATTGGTCAAGTAGTCTAATCACCCCCCTCTAGACATACTTTCGATCCTACAAGTGGTATCAGAGCTTTGGTCTCCATTTGCTTTGATTTCCATAGCTTTTGGTGGTCATAGCCTTGGTTTCACAACCTACGAGAGTATGGCGTCTAGCGAGGGAAATTATCACCGTAGAGGTCCTTACTTTGATGGTACTAATTTTGCTAGTTGGAAGCATAAGATGAAAATGCATATCCTTGGACATAACCCCGCCGTTTGGGCTATTGTGTGTATTGGCTTGCAAGGTGAATTCTTTGATGTGAGAGAACCGAATCGTGAAGCCACCACGGAAGAGTTGAAAATGCTGCAATACAACGCTCAAGCTTGTGATATCCTCTTCAACGGATTGTGCCCCGAAGAATTCAACAAAATCAGCCGTCTTGAGAATGCAAAGGAAATTTGGGATACTTTGATTGACATGCATGAAGGTACCAACTCCGTCAAGGAATCCAAGTTGGATGTGCTTCAAAGTCAACTTGACAAGTTCAAAATGAAGGATGGTGAAAGTGTCGCTGAAATGTACTCTAGGCTTTCTCTTATCACAAATGACATTACCGGCTTAGGAAGTGAAGAGATGACCGACAGATTCATCATCAAGAAGATCCTAAGAGCCTTGGATGGAAAATATGATACCGTGTGCACATTGATTCAAATGATGCCCAATTACAAAGATCTCAAGCCAACGAAAGTCATTGTAAGAATTGTTGCTCATGAGATGTCACTCAAGGATAAGGAGGAACTTCACAACAAATCAATTGGTGCTTAGAAAGCCTCATGTGAAGCCCCCACATCATCAAGTGAGAAACAAACCTTCAATGAAGAATTGAGCTTAGTGGTGAAGAACTTCAACAAATTCTACAAGAGTAGAAGCAAAGAGAGAAGCTCCAGGTCAAGGTCCTACAATGACAAAAGATCTTCTAGTCGAGAGCGAAACTGCTACAATTGTGGAAGGCCCGGACACTATTCCAATGAGTGTACGGCACCCCACAAAAGAAGAGAAGATTCTCCAAAAAGAAGAAGTAGAAGAGAAGACTCACCACCTAGAGAAAGAAGGAGTAGAGATGATCGTTATGAACGAAGACCCTCACGGAGAAGCAAGGATTCGGAAAGAAAGGACAAGTCATCAAGGAGCTACACAAAACAAAGACATCAAGCTCATGTTGGTGAATGGGTATCCGGCTCCGACTCCGACAATCACTCCGAGAGAAGCTATCACTCCGACCCCGAATATACTCAAGATGAAGGTGTTGCCGGTCTAGCACTTGTGTCAACCAACTCCTACGACATATTTGATTCACCAAATGAAGGAATTGGAAGATGCTTCATGGCCAAAGGTCCAAAGGTATAACACCCCGAGTATGTTGATTTCAATAGTGATGAAGATGACTTGTTAGGTGATGATGATTTACTTGTTGACAACTCTAGTGATGAATACTATGATGAAACGTCAATTAATCATGCTAATCAAGATGAAACAAATGACAATGATAAGGAGAAGATTGAGTCTCTAACTAAAGAACTAAACACTCTTAAGTTAGCTCATGAAACTATCTTAGGAGATCATCGAGAACTTTTAAGGGCTCAGGAGAAATTACGTTTTGAAAAGCTCAACCTTGAGCAAGAGCATGAGTTCTTGAAGGCAATCAATGATGATCTTCGCAAGAAAAGTTCTTCTTACATTGCCAAGCGTTTACTCTTATCCACTTACATGCCTCAAGTCAAGTCTAGTCACAAGAACAAGAAAGATTCTTCCTCTAGCAGTAACAATAATCATGCTAAATCCAATATTGTTGCTTCTAGTAGTTCTCTTGATTCCATTAATGATTCTCTTAGCCAAGTTACACTTGGGCAAGAAAATAGCTTATTGAATGGAATTATAGAGAAAGGTGTTTACAAGAGCCTTTCCAGGAGTAAGCAATTGGAGGAAATTGTATGCAAGCAAGAAAGGCATCGGAAGAACCAAGGTGTTGGTTTTGAACGGAAGTTTAATGCCAATGGAGTTGAGTGGGAAGAAGATCAATACCCCAAGACAAAGTTTGTTCCTCAACAAGAGAAGTATGATCCTACTTCTTTCAAAGGGACACAAGCTCAAGATGATCTTCCACCACAAGACCACAAGCAAAAAGGCAAGGACAAGCTTCAAGAGGAAATTGATGCATTTGAAGAAGCTTCTAAGGCCTTGGTCAAGTGGGTTCCCAAGACTACATCAAGTTCCACTTCATCAAGTACAACTACAACTCCGAGGATTCCCATCAAGATGGTGTGGATCCCGAAGAAGAAGAACTAGAGAGTTCCTGAGGGTGACTCCGCCAACATACTTCACTCTTATCATTTTGGCAAGAACGAGTGCAATCAACTTCCACATCTTGCACTAGTTCAAGGAGTCACAAACCCTCTTGTTGGTAAGACAAGGGACAAGGTAACCTAAAGCTTTCATAGACATCATCTTGTGTGTGCATCACTCTATGCCTATGGATATCCTTGTGTGTTCCTTGTGGGACTAACCCGTGTAGGTATTGAAAGTGCAACTCACTCCAAAGGATAGCACCAAATGATCTACATCAACATTGAGCATCTACATCTTCAACATCTACATGAAGTCATCATCGACAAAACCCAAGGTTAGTTCATCCCTCTTAAGGGGGGATCTCACATCTAGGGGGAGCTTTACTCTAAGAATTGAGCTAAAGCAACTCTAATGGTGTGAAAACAACAACGCTTTATGTAAAAGTGGTAACCCCACTTGTGCTTAAACGATGAGTATGACCTATGATCAAATGTTCTCATTTGACTCCTAAGTCAATATACTCATATATAGATGACCTAGTCATCGCCAATTGCTTAATAGATGCTAGAATTGGTTGTGCATGCTTTGCCACATATTTCAATTGCCACTTTATTGTGTGAGCATGTTGGTTGCATAATTTACTCATTCAAGGACATCCACTTGTTGTTTTGATTGATTGGTTTCTTTTTTTTCTCTTGCCAAGTGGATGGACAAGAATGCCTAAGAACCTTCTCTAGCTATCTACGCTTTTCTCGTCTCAAACTCTATTCATGCTACATCACAAAATTTGATCAAGTCAGATTCGAACCACTCTGTGTGAGGAGCACTCGGAGTCCCCGATTCGTCATAGACTTAAACTTCCAAAACTTCTTTGTGCATTTCGGTCTGACCGATTCACCCATTTCGGTCATACCGAGATCACTAAGTCGATCTAGGTTTTCAATCTCGGTGCAACCGATTTGAACTTTTCGGTCACACCGAGTTGCAGCAACTGCTTGCAGTTATGCATCTCGGTGCCACCGAGTTGTTCCACTCGGTCACACCGACAGGGTCGGGCTATATATACCCACGGGCAAAATTTTGGAAATTTTCTCCGAACTCTTTCGCCCGCGCTTAGCCCGCTCTGCCTCCAGGGTCTCTGGATCATCCTCCTCGTCGCCAGTTGCCTCCTGCCGCTGGTCTCCGCCGCTGTCAACGGGAATCATCCTCGCCATTGCCGCCGTAGCGAGTTCATCGCTGAACTAGGGTATGAAATTGATCACTGTGCTATCCTTATCTGATTCCTAGCACATTGTGTTTGCCATGAATCTTGCCACTATTGAAACTATCTTATCCAGTCAAAACACTCCGTAGATTAGAGATGATTTGAAAATTTAGGGTTAGGTTTCCGCCGAAACCATCTCGGACCAACCGAGTTGAGGAACTCGGTACCACCGATTCGGCTCAGGCCATTGCACATGCGATTCTTGGTCTGACCGAGAATTGAAAATCGGTGTGACCGAGTTCAGGACTTTGTGAAACCCTAGCAGTCTCGATGCCACCGAACTGTGACTCGGTCTGACCGAGTTCACTAGTTTAGGTTCCAACAGCTGCTTCGGTATCACCGAGTTTACAAATCGGTTGATCCGAAATGCTTTTTGAGGAAAACTAAAACTAAGTTTTTGATTCATTCTTTTGCAAAAACCTCTGTATTTTGTGATGCTCATCCACTCTACCTCATCTATAATCTATTCACAGGGTCAGCTGTCAGAGATTGCATTATGTCTGATCAAAGTGACAGTCAGAACAAGTCATAGGAGCAGGTTCACATGAGTGAGGGCACTAGTCCATCTAGCAGCTCAGATGTTGGAAGCAGGAGCACACCCAGCAACTTGCCAAAAGCTGCCACCACAGCTAGAAAGAAGAAAACTTCTGAATCTGAGGATGAAGACTGTGGCAGTTGAGGATGAGGCCACTTCCAAGAAGAAAGTGGTTAAAAAGGAATATAGCACTGCTGCTGCAACTAAGCCAGGTCTGAAGACCAAGAGGCCAACAGGAAGACAACCAATGTCTAAACCTAGGAAAGTTGCCACAGGTGAGAAAATGGAGCTCACTCTTGAACCCAAGGAAGCTAGAGATGGCAAGAAGAGGAAAGAGAGGGTCAAGAAGACCATGGCCAGAGTAATTGGAAAGCCATCTATGATGAGAGACTCTGAAGAGGAAGAGGAAGAAGATGTTGCACTAGCACCTAAGGCATAGAAACTTATGGGAGATGCCATAAGATCAGGGGCTGCTTCATCTATGCCCAAAGAAGCTCCCTAGCCAGCTGCTCCAAAACCCAAAACTGCACCAAAGAGGAGTACTAGGAACATTCCAGCTGCTGAGAAAAACAAGGCCCCAGTGCCTGAAAACTGTTGATGAAGAAGAAGGTGATGAGACACATGTTTTGAGGAAGTTAAAGCCAAAAATTCCAGATCATAATGATGCTCATCCTATAGCAGAAAACATGAAGATCGGGAAGGACTCAGGATTGAGGCTATGGAGAGAGTCAGATCCATATGCCACTAGAAGGAGAACTGCTGTGGACTACAGGTTCCGTACCAAAGAACAGCAGGATTTTTATGAGATAGTGTTGCTTGACAAGAAACCAATAGTATGTGACATGAGATGGGTCAACTGGGAGTACATCAAGGAGAATGAAGAACACTATCCATGAGTATATGATAGTTTCAAGGCTTGTGGAGTTGATGAGTTTGTGGCTCAGAAGCTCACAAAGTGGAATGATGAGCTTATCATGCAGTTCTACTCCACAGCTCACTTCTACCCAAATGGCAAGATAGTCTGGATGTCTGAAGGCACTAGATACCAGTGAACAGTAGCATAATGGGCTCAATTGATCAATGCTCCTGAGGAGAATGAAGATGACTTAGATGTCTATGCCAAGAAGAAGAAGGATCACAACTCCATGGCTTGCATGTACAAGGAGATTCCTGATGCAGATCTTGAGACTCACCAATTTGGATAAGTGAAACACCTGCTGTCAGGACTGCCTACTATCAATTGGATCCTCAGGCACACTCTTCTGCCCAAGTCTGCTGATCACAGAATGATCAGAGGCCACTCCATCAGTCTCCTACATATATTTGATGTGCCACAAAAGTTCAAAGTCATGAGTCTTATAGTTGAAACTATCAAGAGGACAGCTGCTGACCAAAAGAGAAGTTGTGGGTATGCACCACAGATCCAGGAGTTGATTAACTCCAAGATGGGCACTGGCACATACTTGTTGGACAAGGAGCACATGCCTATCTATCTAGATTTTGAGGACAACCAAGTGGTTATGAATGAGGATGAACCATCTTCTATGCACGTTCAAGCAAAGAGGGAGAAGGCAAAGGCTGAGAAAGCTGCAAAGATGCCAACCATGGAAGAGGCATCTCAGTATCTTCTAAAGAGCAAGCAAGATCAGCTCGGCTACTTGATTGCATCCTCTCTAAGGATTGAGAAAGGGCTGGCCACCCTGACTCAAAACTAGGAGAGCTTGGAAAGGATCATGGAACAGAAGTTCTATGACATGGATGTGAAGGTAACTGAGATCCAGTCTGCTGTGGAGCAACTTCAGGATCATATGCAGGAGAGGAAGGCAAGACAACCACTAATGCATTTGCCAGAGTGCCTAGAGCTCAGAGGTCAACTGCAGTGCCAGTAACAGACACCAGAGCCCCTTCATCTGCACCAGCTACAGCTTCAGTGCCACCAGCTCCAGCACCTACTCCATCAGCTCCATCTACATCGACTGAAGCCTTCGTTCTTGGAGTTCTCCGGACACCACCACCTGAAGACCAAGCCTGAGAGAGGATTTAGTGCTATGCATTTTCTATGAACTTTTTGGTAACTTGTTGCCAAAGGGGGAGAAAAATGTATAGATCATAGGCTTCGAGAGAGAGAGAGAGTGTTGCTTTTTTATTCTCTCTTGCTTTGGTGGTTGAACTTTATTTGCTTGATTGAGATACTTTCTTTCTGTGTGATACTTGGATGATCATGTGTGTTTGATCATATGCAACATTAATGCTTGTTGGATGATATTATCATTTTATCCCTATATGATCATTCACTTTGTTTGGTGATGAGTGCATGTATTTAATTATTATCATTTTGAGCGCTCCACCAAGATGTATGTGACATGGAAGAGTAACCCATGAGCCTAACTCTCTATGCATTTGCAGTCCAAAGCAAATCATAAACTGTGCACAAATTTAGGGGGATCTCTTGCTTTTCACATACTTCTCAAAGCGACAATGTTTTTCACTCTTATTATCATTCGTCGAAGCTTTGATCTATATGTTGTCATCAATTACCAAAATCGGGGAGATTGAAAGTGCAACTATCCCTGGGTGGTTTTGGTAATTCCTAACAACATATAGCTCATTGAGCTAACATTATTCCAAGATTAATATTTCAGGAAAATCTCAATGAATGGCATGGCATGGATGAGGAAAGTGGACCCCTAAAAATACTAAGGACAAAAATATTGGCTCAAGCTCAAAGCTCAAGACTCTACATTTTATATTTTAGTGATCCAAGATCACATTGAGTCTATAGGAAAAGCCAATACTATCAAGGAGGGATGAGGTGTTTCTTGATGAGGTTCTTGCTTCATAGTGCTTAGTGACATGCTCCAAAACCCTCAACTACCTTCCCACATCCACATATGACCTAAACCAAAAGTCAAACTCGGCCCCACTGATTCTTTCTATCCGACGCCACCGAGTTCAGATGTCATAGCACTGCCACAAACCCTAGGCAAATCGGTCTCATCGATAGGGATCTCGGTCACACCGAGATGGGGTTGTAATCTCTCTATTTCCCTTTGTAACGTTTCGGTCCTACCAAGATGAGAGATCGGTCCCACCAAGATTGCAATGTAAACTCTCTGTTTCCCTTTTGTAACATTTTGGTCCCACCGAAATGAGCAAATCGGTCCCACCGAGTTTACCTGACCAACTCTTTGGTTAGCTTATTACCAAAATCGGTCCCACCGAGTTTGTGTAATCGGTCACACCGAGATTACGTTATGCCCTAACCCTAACCATATCGGTCCTACCGAGTTGCATCTCAGTCCCATCGAAAATCCTAACGGTCACTAGGTTTGCTAAATCGGTCCGATCGAGTTTCTCAATTCGGTCTCACCGAGATTGGTAAATTATGTGTAACGGTTAGTTTTTGTGTGGAGGCTATATATACCCCTCCACCCACTCTTCATTCATGGAGAGAGCCATCATAACATACTTACACTTCCAATACACATTTTCTGAGAGAGAACCACCTACTCATGTGTTGAGGCCAAGATATTCCATTCCCACCATATGAATCTTGATCTCTAGCCTTCCCCAAGTTGCTTTCCACTCAAATCTTCTTTCCACCAAATCCATATCCTGTGTGAGAGAGAGAGAGTTGAGTGTTGGGGAGACTATCATTTGAAGCACAAGAGCAAGGAGTTCATCATCAACACACCATTTGTTACTTCTTGGAGAGTGGTGCTCCTAGATTGGCTAGGTGTCACTTGGGAGCCTCCGACAAGATTGTGGAGTTGAACCAAGGAGTTTGTAAGGGCAAGGAGATCGCCAACTTCGTGAAGATCTACCGCTAGTGAGGCAAGTCCTTCGTGGGCGATGGCCATGATGGGATAGACAAGGTTGCTTCTTCGTGGACCCTTCGTGGGTGGAGCCCTCCGTGGACTCGCGCAACCGTTACCCTCCGTGGACTAGCACCACCTATCGGAACCACGACAAAAACATCTGTGTCTCCAATTGCGTTTGAAATCTCGAAACCCTTCCCTTTACATTGTTGCAAGTTAAATGCTTTACTTTCCGTTGCTCATAGACTCTTTGCATGCTTGCTTGAATTATGTTAAGATTTCTTGACTTGTGCTAAGATAGCTAAAATCTGCCAAAGACTAAAATTGGGAAAAGGATAGATTTTTAACTGGTCAAGTAGTCTAATCACCCCCCCTCTAGACATACTTTCGATCCTACAATACCTGATACAAGTATTGGCATTGGAGGCAAGTTCGGGGGCTACTGAGGGAGACATGGACTAAGGGGTCCTCGGAGCGACGGCCCATTGTACATGGGCCGGACTGGTGGAGCCATATATTGACAGGAGATCTATGAAGCCATGGTGTGCCCTCCAAGTCAAGAAGGCAGAGGATCTCTTTAATTCCTTATTGTAACTATCTAAGGTAATCCTAGCCCTATCGGTGTCTATATAAACTGAGGGTTGTACACATTATGGTTAGAGCTACATTCATCACCTCATAGCCTAGGGTTTAGCTCATGCTGATCTCGAGGTAGATCTACTCTGTAAACCATGTTATACATTAAATACAATCAAGAAGGACATAGGGTTTTACCTCTTCGATAGGGCCCGAACCTGGGTAAACACTGTGTTCGTCGTCCATTATTACCCATCGATCCTAGATCCACAGCTCAGGACCCCCTACCCCGAGGTCTGTTGGTTTTGACACCGACACTTGCCAGTGAGCAGCAGGCTCTGGCAGGGCATGATGCCCTTGTCGTCGAGACAAGCGCCCCCGCAGCGGAAGAGATGCCTTTAGTTCTTGTCATCGAGCCACGGGCTCTAGCATGGGCACAGCGGATCTTCCTTTACCTTCAGATAGGTCAACTTCCTGATGAACAAGAAGCTGAGAAAGTAGCCCGCCAATCAAGTATGTATCAGTTTGTCGATAGCATTCTAGTAGAAAGAGGCCAAATGGAAAGCTTGTGGCAGAGATACATGAAGGGGTGTGTGGCTCTCATATCGGATATCGCGCACTTGTCGGCAAGGTTATCCATCAAGGTTTCTACTAGCCGATGGCCCTTCAAGACACAATGGTTGTGGTAACAACGTTCTAAGCATGCCAGTTCCACGCCAAGCACATTCATGACAGAGGCGAAGGTGTCCCGATGTTTCGATGAGATGGTGGCTATCATTTTCAGTGGGAGTCAACCTTGGCGATCCGACTACGAACGTGCGAGACGTCGCGCCTTACCAATCACTAAACCAACTTCTGAGGGTTATTGACCACGCCGGAGCACGATCAACCTGACCACGAAGGTCTGTTTCCTGCAGGCAAAGAAAGAACAAGCAAGAAACTAAGATTGCAATCTGGATATTGCGAATATAAGAGGAAAGCTTTATTGATCAAGGTGGGGTTCTGTGACGCCTTTGTTTGGTCATTGAACACAAATGAAGTACACTAAGTTGCAGCTATGGCGAACTTTAATCTAAACAAAACCCAAAGTCTAAACGACGCCCTAAGGGCTGTATATATGGAGGAGATAGGGGGAATTTCATGGCCCTTGGAGGACGGGTCCGAAACCAACCCTAACTCTTGTTTCCCCACACATACAGACTCTAAAAACTGCCTATAATCAAGTCTTTCGAAATTACATGGGCCTGGCCCAAAAATAAGGTGACGCAACACCTAGAATAGCCTTTGGACGAAATTTATGAAGTGTCATCTTGTATATTTCATCCAAGGCTTCATGCACTCATTATGGTGGCTTCAAAGTCCTGGAATCATCACTTGTAACTCCGTTCTTGTTCCCCTTGCGCATGCCATCATCTCCATGCTTGAACTTGCTCGAAGGTTCATCTTTCTTGTCCAAGATAGGCCCTTCATTTGTAAGCAAAACAAATGTATCCAATTTAGGTAGCATCATATTCTCATGAACATTAGAATTGTTACCAAGAAATGAAAGTACCTGGTAATTCAATTGGTGTTCGCGAGCTCTAGTAATTGGTCCAGTATGTATAGCAGCAGGGGCTGTGAGTGTAACAATGGTATTGATGTCCTGATCATCCTCCCCTTCTAGAAATGAAGTCGTTCTCGACGAAAGCTCATCTTCCTCTCCCAAATAAGGCTTCAAATCTGCAATGTTAAAAGTGGGACTAACCCCAAAATCTGCAGGCAATCAAGTTTATATGCATTATCATTTATTTTCTCTATCACCTTAAAAGGACCATTAACACGTGGCATTAGCTTTGATTTGCGCAAATTAGGAAATCTATCCTTACGCAAATGTAACCAAACAAGATCTCAAGGTGCAAACACAACATGTTTTCTACCCTTATCTCCAGCAAGTTTATATTTAGCATTCAGACGCTCAATGTTTTCCTTAGTTAACTCATGCATTTTTAAAATCAATTCAGCACGTTCTTTAGCATCAAAATTAACCTTCTCCGAAGATGGAAGAGGCAGCAAATCAATAGGTGGACGAGGTAGGAAACCATACACAATTTCAAAAGGGCACATCTTAGTAGTAGAATGCAATGAACGATTATAAGCAAATTCAATATGAGGCAAGCATTCTGCCCACATTTTCTTAATATTCTTCAAAACAGCCCTAAGCATAGTAGACAATGTTCTATTGACTACTTAAGTTTGTCCATCAGTTTGGGGGTGACAAGTAGTACTAAAAGCAGTTTATTCCCCAACTTAGCCCATAAACATCTCCAAAATTGGCTAAGAAATTTAGTATCATGATCTGAAACAATAGTATTTGGCACACCATGCAAGCGAATAATTTCACAAAAGAACAAATCAGCAACATTAACAACATCATCGCTTTTATGACATGGTATAAAGTGTGCCATTTTTGAGAATCTATCCACGAAACAAATATGCTATCCCTCCCCTTCATTGTTCGAGGTAAACCTAAAACAAAGTCCATAGATATGTCCTCCCAAGGAACAGTAGGTACAGGCAAAGGCATATATAAACCATGAGGATTGAGTCATGACTTAGCTTTTTGACATGTAGTGCAGCGAGCAACAAAACGCTCAACATCCCGTCTCATCTTTGGCCAAATGAAATGTGTAGCAAGTATGTCCTCCGTCTTCTTCATGCCAAAGTGTCCCATTAATCCTCCTCCATGCGCCTCCTGCAACAACAAAAGACGAACAGAGCTAGCTGGAATGCATAGCTTGGTAGCACGGAACACAAATCCATCATTAACGACAAACTTGTTCCACGTTCTTCCTTTTTACAATTCAGCATTACATCTTAAAAATCACCTTCATACACATATTGATCTTTGATGGTATCCAAACCAAATATGTTGAAGTCAAGTTTTGAAAGCATAGTATAGTGACGAGACAATGCATCAGCAATAACATTTTCTTTACCCTCCTGTGGTTAATGACATCAGGGAAATTCTCAATGAATTCAACCCATTTAGCATGTCTACGATTGAGTTTAGCTTGTCTTTTAATATGTTTCAAAGATTCATGATCAGAATGTATAACAAATTATTTGGGCCATAAATAATGTTGCCATGTTTCTAAAGTCCGAACAAGAGCATATCATTCTTTATCATAAGTAGAATAATTCAAACTAGGCCCACTCAATTTTTCAGAAAGTATGCAACAGGTTTGCCATCTTGTAATAACACACCTCCTAATCCAATTCCACTAGCATCACACTTAAGCTCAAAAGTCTTATTAAAATCAGGAAGTTGGAGTAAAGGAGCATGTGCCAATTTATCTTTCAATACCGTGAAGGCTTCTTCTTGTGCGGTACCCCAAACAAAAGGCACATCCTTGTTTGTAAGCTCATTGAGAGGTGCATCAATGGTGCTGAAATCTCTCACAAAACGTCTATAGAATCCAGCGAGGCCAAGAAAACTCCTCAATTGTGTGACCGTTTTGGGCTGCGGCCAACTCTCAATAGCTTCAATCTTGGCTTATCAACTTCAATTCCCTATGGAGTAACAACATAGCCAAGAAAAGATACTCGGTCGGTGCAGAAGGTGCACTTCCCAAGGTTGCCAAACAAACGTGCATCACGTAGAGCAATAAAAACAACATGTAAATGTTCCAAATGTTCCTCCAAAGAACTGCTATAAATCAGTATATCATCAAAATAGACTACCACAAATCGTCCATTGAAAGCACGTAAAACTTAGTTCATTAATCTCGTGAAAGTACTAGGTGCATTAGTTAACCCAAAAGGCATGACTAACCACTCATATAATCCAAACTTAGTTTTAAATGTTGTTTTCCATTCATCTCCCAATTTCATACGAATTTGATGGTATCCACTACGCAAATCAACTTTGGAGAATATTGTAGAGCCACTCAATTCATCAAGCATGTCATCTAGTCTAGGAATAGGATGATGATAACGAATAGCAGTATTATTAATGCCTCTAAAATCAACACATATACGTGACGTACCATCCTTTTTTGGCACTAGTATAATAGAAACAACACAAGGACTAAGAGATTCGCGTATACAACCTCCGTCGAGCAGCTCCTGTACTTGACGCATAATCTCCTTCGTCTCCTCTAGATTGGTACGGTATGGCGCACGGTCTGGCAGCGAGGCACCAGGAATTAAGTCAATCTGATGCTCAATCCCTCGAATAGGTGGTAATCACTACTAGGGAAAACCTTATACACAGCATCTTAGCAGTAGCGCTGGACAAAACCGTGCGCTACTGCTACTTAGGAGTAGCATGTGTAAATAAATCGCGCAACTGCTATCACCTTAGCAGTAGCACGTACTAGCAAAACGCGTTGCTGCTATGTTTGAACTGGGCGCCACATGGCTAGCCCCACTTAGCAATAGCGCTTATTCGTGCGAGTGCTACTGCTATGCTCCGTAGCAGTTGCGCTTTTCATGAACACACGCTACTACTAGTCCTACCTTATCCTCCCCACGCAGCCGACCCTCTCACTCACTCTCCCTCTTAGTCACTCTCGCCCGCGCCGATACCCATCATCCGGCGCCGCCGCGCTGCTCCTCCATCGAGGTACTCCCTCCACCCCTCGTCCCCTCCCTCCTCCTCCCACCGCGCCCTCCTCCCTCCTCCTCCGGCCGCCCCTCCCCCTCATCTCTCCTCCCTCCCTCCCTTGTCTCTGTTCTTGCAAATTATAGGTAATTTAAATGTAGATTTTAGAAGGTAGATATTGTAGAATGTAGGTTTTTTTAATAGAAGTATGAAAAATTAGGGTAGAACTAGGGTAGTAGAATTTTTAGCAAGTGTTTAATAGAAATAGTTTATTTAGTAAGTGATTAATATAACTAGTTTATTTATATTAAGTGCTTAATAGTTAATAGAACTAGTTTATTTAGTAAGTGCTTAATAGAACTAGTTTATTTATATTAAGTGCTTAATAAAACTACTTTATTTAGTAAGTAGTTAAT
Source organism: Triticum urartu (assembly GCF_003073215.2). NCBI lineage: Eukaryota > Viridiplantae > Streptophyta > Magnoliopsida > Poales > Poaceae > Triticum > Triticum urartu. Next base: position 217,648,001 of record NC_053027.1, read on the forward strand.
AAAACTAGTTTATTTAGTAAGTAGTTAATAAAACTAGTTTATTTAGTAAGTAGTTAATAAAACTAGTTTATTTAGTAAGTGCTTAATAAAACTAGTTTAGAGAGAGACCTATATTGACAAATTTAGGTATGCTAGGATTATATATAAGATGTTTTGAAATGCTTTTGTTCATATTTTCAACCATTGAAATGCAATGACCATCAATAAGTGGCCTATGTTTTGCCGGAGTGTTGATTAATTTCTGTTCCGGCAAATTTCAGGCGCTCGATATGTCCTTTCTTAGCAAAGGTGATGCCGAATTTTTCTGTGAATTTTGGCATGGATTGTGCTATAATATAGGAAATATCGAGTGTGTTGGAAATGCCACAAAGAGCATTCTACGCCATTTTGGGTTTTTCCATCGAGTTATAATCTTTGAATTTTGAACATAGGAGATGTCTAATGACGATGGGATCCCGAAGTGAGGGTACTGCTACGATGACCGGGGTTTGTGCGACAGGTTTCCTCACCTACAAAATGATAGGTTTTTCATCATGAAGCTGGAAGAGACATTTGATGTTTGTACGGTACACAATGACAAGCATTTCATCATAATTAATATCATCACTTGTGCTTCTTTTTGTTCAACGTGTAATTTCTGTTTTTTTTTTCAATTTGATTAGTACATCCCATGCCATGCTAGACCATATGTATTGGAGAAGCTTGGTTTTGGTTTACATGACTTTTAGAATGTGGAGACGAGGAGGGTCACTTAAGAACTAAACATGGTTATGAGTTTCTGGTTAATCTGTACAATGCGGTCAATCACTCCCATTTCGGTTGCTCTAATTGGGAAGCTCTCTGGAAGGCATATAGATTTGAGGAGGGAATGCAAATAAGATTTGATATTTGTCCCGAAGATTATGATGATGATGATAATATCGACATCTGGGTGGATGTGGATATGCCTCCAGTGTTGCCTAGATGTGAGTTTGTCAAACTAATTTGTTAAGTTCAGTAATTTATGTTGTTAATTTAAAAATAGTTGGTGTTTGTCGGTACTAAACTTATTTATTTATAACTGTCAGCTTATTTCTTATCTTCAAGAAATACTCGAAAGGTAGTAGACAACACATATTACTGCTATGACTCCAAGCTTAATTGTGAGGAGAAAGGTTATCTTGTCTCATTCATAGAAGATGTTGAGGCCTTCAAAACTAATCAGTCTATCAACCCAAACTTTACTACATATGTGCCACTAGCCCATAAATTGCTTGATGGTAACTTCATTGCCAAAAACTTGGTAAGATTTTGTTAATGATGGTAACTTCATTGCATACATTATTCTTAAGTAAACTACATTGCTAACAATATATGTTACTCTTACGTTTTCGAACAGAGGCTCCCGAAGCAGGTTGTGCCTGACATGCTATTTACCGAAGGTGATATGCATATGGTTAACTTACGACCAACTCCTTCGAAGGCTTACCATATTACATACTCGATTTCTTCAAATGATGGAAGGCTCAAAATCAAAGAATGGAGCAAAGTGATGAATGCACACACGCAACTAATTGGAGACAAAATGAATGTGCGCAAGCCACAAGTTGGAGATAGGTTTATGTCCATTCTCCATTATGAAGAAGGACTGGCTATCTGTTTTGTGGTATTTTACCTAGGAGAGAGGAGTAGGTCCTAGGTATTAAGAACAATTAGTAGTGTTGATTATATATGACTATGATGATGATGAGATGCTTTTATTATGTGCTACAATGTCTTAGACTTGATGGTGATGCTGAGTAAGAGTAGTTATTGTGAGTACTATGATGATGAGGAGGAGTTGTTATTATAACTAGTGACCAAGTTGTTATATGATGTCTCATGGACGAAAATGGTGATGAGGAGGAGTTATATGGCAATGATATATTATGATGATAAGTTGTTAATGATATGATGATGATGATGATGATGATGATGATGATGAGTTATTATGTCATTGGGTGAAAGAACCACGGATTAGTTTCAAATTGATGGATCCAAAGTGACCATTGGTTACTTTGGATCCATGCACTTGAAACTAATCCATGGTTCTTTACCCAATGATGTAATAACTCATTATGATGTAAAAACAATCTCTAAATTGATATTGTATAAAAACTTGTATAATGGTGTATGAATACGACATATAACAAAAAAGAAATACGTAACAATAGTAGTAGCGCATGTAGATAGGTGCGCTTCTAGTAACTACCATTAGCGCTTTCTACCAAAAGCGTTGCTGCTCCACTTTTATAGCAGTAGTGCGGGCCAACGAGCGTTGCTGCTACAGGTTAGCTGTCGCGCCGTATCAGTAGCGCAGTTACCCGCGCTACTACTATAACTAAAACCCGCGCTACGGCTAGGCTTTTCCCTAGTAGTGAATCCCAGTGGCACGTCTTGTGGAAGGACGTCAGCGAACTCCTGCAAAATGTTAGTGGCAGCAGGAGGCAAAGAGGAAGGTACATCCTCGAAAGAAAATAATGCCTCTTTGAACACAAAAGCATAGCAAACAGATTTGCTAAAATTTGGATCATCAATATCAGATTTGGTGGCAAGTAAACATGCACTTTTCAATTTAATTTCAGAAGCAACACTAGATAGTTTATTATTAGGCTTCATTTATTTCTCAAATTCTTTTGCCACAATATGATTTTCACTCTTATTTTTCTCCTGTTTTGCTTTATTATCCGTATTAATATCATCTTTCAAAATGGAATCGGGAGTCATAGGAAGCAAAGTAATATTTTTATCCTTATGAACAAGAGTATACTGATTGTTTCAGCCATGGTGTACAGAATTCTTTTATCTAATTGCCATGGTCTACCAAGTAATAAGGAACATGCTTGCATAGGTACCACATCACAATCAACATAATCAACATATGTAGAGATACTAAAATGCACATGAACATTACCTGTTACCTTAACCTTGCCGATGTTGTTGAACCATTGGATGTAGTACGGATGTGGATGTGGTCTTGTGGTGAGAGATAACTTCTCCACCATCTCCATGCTAGCCAAGTTGTTGCAGCTCCCTCCATCTATGATGACGCGAACAGAACGTTCCTTCACAACTCCCTTTGTATGGAACAAATTATTCCTCTGATTTTGCTCAGTGTGTGTGACCTGAACACTCAAAACACATTGAGCAACTAAACATTCAAAGCTTTCAGCGTCTTCAGGAGCAATGTATTGCGTCTCATGATCAGAATCATCTCCACCGTGTTCTTCACTTGTAATAAGAGCCAAAGTCTCCTCATCATAGTCACTAGCGGACTCATACCGACCATCCTTAGTAGCAATCATCACACGCTTAGATGGGCATTCTCTCGCATAATGACCTCCACCCTTGCAACGACGACAAATAATATCATGTGTTTGCCCTGTTGATGCCATGGATGAAGAAGAGCTCTGTGTAGGCCCAGAAGGTGTGCTCTTGGGAGATAGTGGTGGTTGTGCCTGCTTTCTTGTATCACGGTTGGAGGTGGCAGCTGACGGAGGTGTCGGTGTAGCAGAATGTGTGGAAGTAGAGGATGCACGTGGTGTCCATGATGAAGGTCGACCTATAGAAAAGTTAGTTCACGCCAATACCTGTCGATCCTGCACTTCACGTTCAGCTTTGCAAGCAAGATGGAATAAACGAGTGATATTATTATATTCCTTATACTCTAGAATGGTCTGAATCTCTTTATTAATCCACCCATAAAACTTGCATCTAATCATGCCAGTTTGTAATTCTTGATAATATTCTTCTCCAGAATTTTTTCCTTGTCTTAAACGCTGCAATTTTGGAAGTAATTCACATTGATAATATGGTGGAACCCAACGAGTACGCATAGCAGTTTTCAAAGCAGCCCAAGTAGCTGGAATACGATATAATCTACAATGTTCAGACCACCAAACACATGCAAAACTAGTGAAAGCACAAACAACAGCAGGAACATGTCTCTCCTCAGGATATTGTAAACATGTAAAACGTTGTTTAGTTTCTAATTCCCAAGTAAGATGTATATTAGGAACATATCTACCCTCAAATGGTGGAATATTTAATTTTAGTTTAGGAAGATGGTCATGATCTAGTACCTCAGGTGGTGGTGCAGCCCTACAGTTGCGATGATATGCACGAGGACGACCTGGTGGTGGTGGTGCTGGTGGTTGCACGTAATTCTGATTTTGATCAACCTCATCCTCGTAATGGCCCTCCGCCTCCGCAGTAGCCGCAGGAGCCACAAAAGCATCAACAGTAGGTACAACGGCACCAGAATTTTGACCAGGCTCAAGGGGAACACGCAATGCTCGTCCCACTTGATTTGGAAGGTGATGTTGTTGGTCGTGTTGTTGTTGATGTAGAGGTGCGACAGGTGCAGCAGGCGGTGGTTGTGGAAGACACGCGAGTACTTCATCGAACTTGGTATCCAAGTTGGTGTCAATTGTCTCCTTAATGTCATCAATCCTCTCCAGTGCCTTTCCGAAGGTGGCCATGACGTCTTCTACCTGTTGACTCAACATTTGCTGAAATTTATCATGAAGCTCCTTCTTCATCATGTTCTCCCAGTCAATCTCGTCGGCTTGTGGTCCTACCATGGTTAGCAGCAATAGAAACACAGAAGAATATGATCCTACAGACAACTAGAAAGTGGCAGTGTGTCACAAATCCGTCAAGCAAATCTCAAATTCTTACTAGTTCTTACCAAGCGGCAAGTGGTGATTGGCAACCGTTGTAGTCAAAACTCTCAAATTTTGCATAGAGCGATTACCAGGGAGAGTCAAACGCACGACGTAGATGTATGTGGAGCTGGGAAGGCTTATTATATGGTAGCAAAAAGGGTCAGCAATAATCAATTCAGAGATGCAAAGTTGAATAAACGCTCAACGACGGTACTGGGCTGGTCCAAGGCTAGACCGTGCTAGAGACGCGAGCCTAGAACACTAACAAAATCACGGCGCTGCACGTAAACAAGGGAGGAGCACACTCTGATTTTTTTCTCTCTTTTTTCACTTTTTTCCTATTTTTTCTCAGCAACAATTTTGTTAGAAAAAGTCTACAAATGGTCTAAAAACCGCCTAGCCAAAATTTTCTAGACTTAGTTTTTTTTAACTGGAAACTATTTTTCTACTACAGATGGCACAGAAATTCGGGAGTCCTACTCTATCACGACTCGGAGTACGGCGTGACCTGCAAATCGAAAACAAACACACAAATACTGGGCTTAGACTAGGACTAGCGGCGGAGATGAAACTGGTGGAAACTCGGACTAGTGGTGGATATATGTAGGGCGGTGGAACACGGACTGGTAGCAAATCTGTGATGGAGGTGGACTCGGATTATCGTGACGGCGGTGGATATGTGGTATATGGCAGCGGTGATGACGATGGTGGAATATGGCAGCGGTGACGATGATGGTGGTATATGGCAGCGGTGATGATGATGATGTGGCGGCGGCGTGACAACTTGTGAACAGAACTCGAAACTCTAAAGGACTAGATACTAAGACCAGCAACTAGACACGACGATGCAACCGCAAATTCAACAATGAAAAACCCTAAAAAGATTATGCAAAGGCTCAGATTGGTTCGTATATGATGAACTAACCCTAATTTTTTTGGCTTTTTCCTGGAATGTAGGTATGAAGAACAGACTCGATCTTAAGCTAGGAAAAACTGTAAAATCTCACCGAGCAACCTGGAAATCTTATACCACTTGATAGAAGGGAAGGTGTCCCGATGTTTCGATGAGATGGTGGCTATCGTTTTCTCTGGGAGTCGACCTTGACGATCCGACTATGAACGTGCGAGACGTCGCACCTTAGAAATCGCTAAACCAACTTCCGAGGGGTTATTGACCACGCCGGAGCACAATCAACCTGACCACAAGGATCTGTTTCCTGCGAGCAAAAAAAGAACAAACAAGAAATTGAGATTGCAATCTGGATATTGTGAATATAAGAGGAAAGCTTTATTAATGAAGGCGGGGTTCTGTGACGCCTTTGTCTGGTCATTTAACACAAATGAAGTACGCGAAGTTGCAGCTATGGCGAACATTTAATCTAAACAAAACCCAAAGTCTAAACGATGCCCTAAGTGGTATATATATGGAGGAGAGAGGGGGGAATTTCGTGGCCCTTGGAGGAGGGGTCCGAAACCAACCCTAACTCTTGATTCCCCACACATACGGACTATAAAAAAAATCAAGTATTTCAAAATTACATGGGCCTGCCTCAAAAATAAGGTGACGCAGCACCTAGAATAGCCTTTGGACGAAATTTATGAAGTGGCATCTTGTATATTTCGTACAAGGCTTCATGCACTCATTATGGTGGCTTCAAAGTCCTGGAATCATCACTTGTAACTACGTTCTTGTCCCCCTTGCGCATGCCATCATTGATAGAGGCGAGGGTGTCCCGATCTTTCGATGAGATGATAACTATCGATTTGGTGGAGACGACTTTGACGATCCGACTACAAACGTGCACGACGTTGCGCCTTAGCAATCGCTAAACCAATCTCCTGAGGTTACTGACGATGCCGGAAGCACGGTCAGCCTGACCACGAAGGTCTATTCCTGCAAGCAATCGAAGAACGAGCAAGAATATGATAAAGCAATCTGAATATTGCAAATATATATGAGGTATTGATAATGGTGGGGATCCGTAAGCGGTCTTGGTCTGGTCGTTGGACACAAACGAAGTACACGAAGTTGCAATGGCTAACTTTTAACTAAACAAATCCCAAGTCTAAACGACGCCCTAAGGGCTGTATATATGGAGGAAGAGAGGGGAATTTCGTGGCCCTTGAGGGTGGGGTCCGAAACCAACCCTAACTCTTGTTTCCCCACACATACGGACTCTAAAAATAGCCTATACTTAAGTATTTCGAAATTACATGGGCCTGGCCCATTAATAAGGTGACGCAGCACCTAGAATAGCCTATGGACGAATATTATGAAGTGGCATCTTGTATATTTCGTCCAAGGCTTCATGCACTCCTTATGGCGGCTTCAAAGTCCTGAAATCATCACTTGTAACTCCGTTCTTGATCCCCTTGCGCATGCCATCAACTCCATTCGTGTTCTTGCTCCAATGTTCATCCTTCTCCAAGCTAGGACCTTCATTTGTAAGCAAAACAAATGTATCCAATTTAGGCAGCATCATAATCTCATGAACATTAGAATCATTACCAAGAAACGAAAGTACCTGGTAATTTAATTGGCGTGCGCGAGCTCTAGTAATTGGTCCAGTATATGTAATAGTAGGGGCTGTGGGTGTAACAATGGTATTGATGTCCTCATCAATCATCTCCACGCTTGAACTTGCTCCAAGGTTCATCTTTCTTGTCCAAGCTAGGCCCTTCATTTGTAGGCAAAACAAATGTATCCAATTTAGGCAGCATCGTATTCTCATGAACATTAGAATCGTTACCAATAAACGAAAGTACCTGGTAATTCAATTGGCGTGCACGAGCTCTAGTAATTTGTTGAGTATGTATAGCAGCAGGGGCTGTGGGTGTAACAATTGTGTTGATGTCCTCATTAATTCATCAGCCAGCTCAAGCTCTTTAGACAATCCCACTCTCCCGGCCCTTCTCAGTCTGGGGGCTGGACATCCTTGGTCCCTTTCCTTGTGCCAACGGGGCTTTGAGTACTTGTATGTGGCAACCAACAAGTTCACAAATTGGCCTAAGGTGGAGCAAGTGAGAAAGGTAACAACACGGTTAGCCGCTGAGTTCTTCAAAGGACTAATTTGATGTTTTTGTGTGCCCAGACAAGTGATCACTCATAACCCACAAGTATAGGGGATCTGTCCTAGTCCTTTTGATAAGTAAGAGTGTCGAACCCAACGAGGAGCAGAAGGAAATGACAAGCAGTTTTTAGCAAGGTATTTTCTGCAAAGCACTGAAATTATCGGTAACGACTCGTTTGATAGCAAGATAACTTGTAACAAGTGACAAGTAGCAATGCCGCAAGGTAGCCCAATCTTTTTTGTTGCAAAGGACAGGACAGAACGTTCTCTTATAATAAGCTAAGCGTTCTTCAGGACACAAGGGGATTTCATCTAGTCACTTTCATCATGTTTGTTTGATTTGCGTTCACTACTTCGATAATTTGATATGTGGGTGGACCGGTGCTTGAGTTCTATTCTTACTTGAACAAGTCTCCCATTTATGATTAACCCCTCTCACAAGCATCCGAAACTACGAAAGAAGAATTAAGATAAATCTAACCATAGCATTAAACATATGAATCCAAATCAGCCCCTTACAAAATAGCGCATAAATTAGGTTTTAAGCTTCTGTCACTCTAGCAACCCATCATCTAATTACTAATCCACAATGCATTCCCTTAGGCCCAAAGATGGTGAAGTATCATGTAGTCGACGTTCACATGACACCACTAAGGGAATCAACAACATACATATCATCAAAATATCAAACGAATACCAAATTCACATTATTACTTATGACAAGACTTATCCCATGTCCTCAAGAACAAAAGTAACTACTCACACATCATATTCATGTCCAAGATCAGAGGGGTATTGAATAGCATATTAGATCTAAACATATGATCTTCCATCAAGTAAAATAACTAGCATCAACTACAAGATGTAATCAACACTACTAGCAACCCATAGGTAACAATATGAGGTTTTCATACAAAGATTGAATACGAGATATGAACTAGGGTTTGAGATGAGATGGTGCTGGTGAAGATGTTGATGAAGATTGGTCCTCCCAAGATGAGAGGGTTGTTGGTGATGACGATGGATTCGATTTCCCCCTCCCGGGGGGAATTATCCCTAGCGGAATCGCTCCACCAGAGAGCACAAGTGCTACTGCCCAAGTTCCATCTCGAGACAACGCCGATCTGTCCCGAAAGTCCTCCCCCTAGTTTTTTAGGGTAAATTGGCTTATATACCCGAATATGGGCACCAGAGGCTAGCCAGGAGCCCCACAAGCCACCAGGGCACGCCTGGGGGGTGGGCACGCGTTGGTGCCTTATGGGCACCAAGGTGGCCCCCTCTGGTACCAGGTGCCCCCTCTGGTACTTCTTTGCTCCAGTATTTTTTATTTATTCCAAAATAAATCTCCGTAAAATTTTAGCTCATTTGGAGATGTGATGAATAGGTATCTCTGACATAGCTATCCCAGGTCCAGAGTTCTAGCTGCCGACAACCTCCCTCTTCATGTAAATCTTGCATATTAAGAAAGAAAAGGCATTAGAATTGCTCCACAAAGTGCTATATAGATTAAAACACTATAAATAACAGTAGGAAATCATGATGCAAAATGAACATATCAACTCCCCCAAGCTTAGACCTCGCTTGTCCTCAAGCAAAAGCTGATATCGAAAATCATGTCCACATGTTTAGAGAGACAGGTGTCAATAAAAACAAAATACGGACATAGTAGCATAATGGTCATTATTATAACAACAATATTCATTATCATACAACTTCTCATGACCAAGTAACAATTCATCACAACAATGAAGTATAAGGTATAAACTTTCTTGAAAACTAACAAACAATGTTCTCAGTCAACAATGCAATTGCAATTCATCATATTTTCAGGAAGGGTCTCAGGTCAGAGCTTTTTAGCAAGTCCACATACTCAACCATCATTCCATCTTCTATGATTGCTAACACTCACGTCATATATATGGAGCAAAAAGTTTCAGCTAGACACATAGAAAGGTAGAGGCTTATAATTTTGCCTCCCAACTTATTCACCTCAAGGGCGATGTGAAGAATACTAACTCACGATCACTCACATCCAACTAGATATATGTCCCTAGATCTTTCCCCACCACATGATGCTTATAAAAGAGAAAAATAAAAAAGAATAGAGGAGAACACTATTGACTCTTGTATAAAAAAGTCAATACATAAAAGTAAGAGATAGACCCTTTGCGGAGGGAAGCAGAGGTTGACATGCAATTTTTGTTTTTGGATGCAAAATCTCTTGACTGAAAGGAACATCACTTTAAATTGCCACTTGTGATAGCAACCTTTATTATGCAGTCCATCACTTTTATTTGTTTACCATCACAAGATCGTGCAAAGCTTGTTTTCCCTTACACTAAAAGATCATACATATTTAAGAGCTATTTTTATTTATTTATGCACCAATGACAACATACTTGAAGGATATTATTCAATCCCTAGGTAGGTATTGTGGACTCTCATGACATGAAACTGGGTTTAAGGTTTTGGGATGCACATTTGTAATATCTCTACTTGGTGCGGGTTTTTGGCTAGCAAAATATCGGGCAAGCACCACAAGTTGGAGGATCTATGACAATATAACTTCCATGTCAATGTAAGCAAACATAATTCATTATGTTGTCTTCCTTGTCCAACGTAAACAATTTGACATAAAATACTTAATGGGGGCTCACAATCATAAAATATGTCCAAGATAGTGTATTTTCATGTGAATCTTATCTTCCCCTATTAATATTTTGATGAATTGCATCATTGACCAATGCTATGTTTTTCAACTTTCAATAAATTTTACCACTTGTACTTTTCCTTATGTAATGTCATTACTTTCCATGAGATTAGCATATGATCTTTTTCATATTTTCATTGCTAGGATCGAAACATCTTTACCTAATAATAAAGCAAACTGGGTTTCTTTTGTCCGTCATGGCATTTTTCAGAAAAGTCCCTCTATTTCAGATAATTCAACCCGCAATCCTGTTTTAAGTTAAAATGAATCGTTATTTTCATGTTTTACAAAAAAGTCCATGTCTTTTCCTGAAATCAACCCGCCGTCCGGATTTAAGTCACACACGAACCGTTATTTTACATTTCTCGAAACCCCCCTGATGTTTTAGGTAATTCATCCGCGGATTATTTGAACATGTTATATATGAAATTTGATTAAAACAAATGATTTTTAAAATCATCCATTTCTTTTAAACCGTAACTCCGATTTGAACATGTTATATATGAAATTTGATTAGAAAAATATGTAGAATATGAATGTGAGAGTATGTTTACCTTTTAAGTATTTTGGAATATATTTGAGTCAAACAAATGATTTTTTAAATTATCCATATCTTTTAAACCGTAACTTTGATTTTAACATATTATATATGAAATTTTATTAGAAAAATGTGTGGAATCTAAATATGATGTTAATTTTACTTGTTAAGAGGATGATCAGGCAAAGCATTAAGTAATTGGAGAAGCCTCCCCAAGCTTGTGGAGACGCCTTAGGATTAACCATATTCAACACACGCTTTTTGTTGTTTTGTGTGAACACCGAGGCCATCGCCGGCGAGAGTGAGAAGGAGGATAAGCGGCAACACAAATATGATGCCTCGCAGAAATAAAGGAGATGGATCTATTGTGGTCTTGAGTGATGGTTGTTGCGTTAAGAGCGTGTGTTATGTTTTCTCTCCCGTTGCAATGCATGAGCTCTTTTGCTAGTAAAATTAAAGAGGCAAAAACTCAAAGTACTCTTTATTATATAGCTCTCAAGTCGATTACACAGATAGTTAGATAACGAAACTAGCACTCAAAAATAGATCATACTAAACTTTTATTCAACTAAATCATGAAATAACTAAGGATCGAGCTAAAAATAGGTAAATATAATAAAAGTGGGGGTGATACGACACTAGGGCACCTTCCCCAATCTTGGCACAAGCCAATGGGAGTGCCCATACCCGTATACTCAAGTTTCTATCTTCGGTGATGGTGGTGGTGATGAAGTGGTGGGCTTGTCCTCCTGCTTCCATGGCATAGGTTCTCCATCATAAAAGGATGCACGAGTCTCTGGAGTCCTAAAACTTGCAGCTATGCTCACACCTTTGAATCTTTCCTCATACTTAAAATTTTGGTTTTAGAGATCATAAACTTGGCCTTGGAGATAATCAATTCGTCTGTTGAGCTTGCAGATGATGTCATTCATCAACTGGTGATAACCCACAAGTATAGGGGATCGCAACAGTTTTCGAGGGTAGAGTATTCAACCCAAATTTATTGACTCGACACAAGGGGAGCCAAAGAATAGTTTCAAGTATTAGCAGCTGAGTTGTCAATTCAACCACACCTGGAAACTTAATATCTGCAGCAAAGTATTTAGTAGCGAAGTAATATGATAGTAGTGGTAACGGTAGCAAAAGGTAACAATAGTAAAAGCAATATTTTTGGTATTTTGTAGTGATGATAGCAATAGCAACGGGAAAGTAAATAAGTGAAGAACAATATATGGAAAGCTCGTAGGCAATGGACCAGTGATGGAGAATTATGCCGGATGCGGTTCATCATGTAACAGTCATGACCTAGGGTGACACAGAACTAGCTCCAGTTCATTGATATAATGTAGGCATGTATTCCGAAAATAGTCATACGTGCTTATGGAAAAGATCATGCATGACATCTTTTGTCCTACCCTCCTCCTGTGGAAGTAGGGTCCTTACGGAAACTAAGGGATTTTAAGGCCTCCTTTTAATAGAGAACCGGAACAAAGCATTAACACATAGTGAATACATGAACTCCTCAAACTACGGTCATCACCCGTAAGTATCCCGATTATTGTCACTTCGGGGTTAACGGATCATAACACATAATAGGTGACTATACACTTGCAAGATAGGATCAAGAACACTCATATGTGAAAACATAATAGGTTCAGATCTGAAATCATGGCACTCGGGCCCTAGTGACAGGCATTAAGCATAGCAAAGTCATAGCAACATCAATCTCAGAACATAGTGGACAGTAGGGATCAAACCCTAACAAAACTAACTCGATTACATGATAGATTCCATCGAACCCATCACCGTCCAGCAAGCCTACGATGGAATTACTCACGCACGGCGGTGAACATCATGAAATTGGTGATGGAGGATGGTTGATGATGGCGACGGATTCCCCTCTCCGGAGCCCCGAACGGACTCCAGATCAGCCCTCCCGAGAGGTTTTAGGGCTTGGCGGCGGCTCCGTATCATAAAACGCGATGATTTCTTCTCTCTGATTTTTTTCTCCCTGAAACTCAATATATGGAGTTGGAGTCGGAGAGGCAACAGGGGGCCCACGAGGTAGGGGGGCGCGCCCTAGGGAGGCAGGCGCGCCCCCCACCCTCATGGAGAGGTGGTGGGCCCCTTGGTCTTCATCTTTTGTAGGTATTTTTCTTATTTTCTGAAAAGTGACTCCGTGAACTTTCAGGTCATTCTGAGAACGTTTGCTCCTGCACATAAATAACACCATGGTAATTCTGCTGAAAACAACGTCAGTCTGGGTTAGTTCCATTCAAATCATGCAAGTTAGAGTCCAAAACAAGGGCAAAAGTGTTTGGAAAAGTAGATACGTTGGAGACGTATCAACTCCCCCAAGCTTAAACCCTTGCTTGTCCTCAAGCAATTCAGTTGACAAACTGAAAGTGATAAAGAAAAACTTTTACAAACTTTGTTTGCTCTTGTTGTTGTAAATATGTAAAGCCAGCATTCAAGTAATCAGCAAAGATTATAACTAACCACATTCACAATAACGCATAGGTCTCAAGTTTAGTCATACCAATAGCATAATCAACTAGCGAGCCATAATAATAAATGTCGGATGACAACACTTCCTCAAAACAATCATAATATGATAGAACAAGGTGGTATCTCGCTAGCCCTTTATGAGAGCGCAACACATAAATGCAGAGCACCTTTAAAGAGCAAGGACTGACTAGACATTGTAATTCCTCGTAAAAGAGATCCAGTCAAGTCATACTCAATGTAAACTAACAATAATGAATGCAAATGATAGCGGTGCTCTCCAACTGGTGCTTTTTAATAAGAGGATGATGACTCAACATAAAAGTAAATAGATAGGCCCTTCGCAGAGGGAAGCAAGAATTTGTAGAGGTGCCAGAGCTTGGTTTAGAAACAGAGGTGGATAATATTTTTGAGCGGTATACTTTCATTGTCAACATAACAACCAAGAGATGGCGATATCTTCCATGCTACACACATTATAGGCGGTTCCCAAAAAGAATGGTAAAGTTTATATTCCCCCTTCCACCAACAAGCATCAATCCATGGCTTGCTCGAAACAACGAGTGCCTCCAACTAACAAGAGTCCCAGGGGGAGTTTTGTTTGCAATTATTTTGATTTAGTTTGCATAAAGCATGGGACGGGGCATCCTGATGAGGACATCAATACCATTGTTACACCCACAGCCCGTACTGTTACATATACTGGACCAATTACTAGAGCTCGCGCACGCCAATTAAATTACCAGGTACTTTCGTTTCTTGGTAATGATTCTAATGTTCATGAGATTATGATGCTGCCTAAATTGGATACATTTGTTTTGCTTTCAAATGAAGGGCCTAGCTTGGAGAAGGATGAACATTGGAGCAAGAACACGCATGGAGTTGATGGCATGCGCAAGGGGATCAAGAACAGAGTTACAAGTGATGATTTCAGGACTTTGAAGCCGCCATAATGAGTGCATGAAGCCATGGACGAAATATACAAGATGCCACTTCATAATATTCGATCATAGGCTATTCTAGGTGCTGCGTCACCTTATTAATGGGCCAGGCCCATGTAATTTCGAAATACTTAAGTATAGGCTATTTTTAGAGTCCGTATGTGTGGGGAAACAAGAGTTAGGGTGCTGCTGTTGCTACTTCTGTGGCTCCTGCTGCTGATGCGGAGGAGGATGATTTTGCTGGCGATTACGAGGATGAGGTTGATCAAAATCAGAACTACGTGCCACCACCAGCACAGCAACCATCAGGTCGTCCACATGCAAATAATGGCAATGGTAGGGCTCACCCTCAGGTACGAGATCATGACCATCTCCCTAAACAAAAATTGAATATTCCACCATTTGAGGGTAGATATGTTCCTGATATATATCTTACTTGGGAGTTAGAAACTGAACAACGATTTACATGTTTACAATATCCC